>NC_079378.1:10816250-11120000 GCF_021018895.1 Seriola aureovittata | reverse complement strand
TCATGGCCAGTATTCGAGATCTCAAATCCTCACTGTCAACTTTCAAGATTTTTCAAGTAATGGCCTGACTTGGATTTATCTAAATGACTTGACTGAAAACTTGAAACTTGCTTTTACAAAACTTGAGACCTCGGTTGAGAGTTGTTACGGACATGAGACAAGACTCGGACTTGACTCAAATGAGACCTGGTTGTGAGAGTTGCTGTCACGTACCTTCAGAACTGACTCGAACTTGCACTGAATGACTCAAGACTTGACTTAAGACGTGTTATAGGACTTTAGCTTGACTTAGATTCCTCTGAAAATACTTGACAGTTGACTTGGACTTGCCACAAAGCTGCGTGTCTGTTGTAATTACTGCATTCTTCAGTAAGTTGTTGACTAAGGCCACAAACGGCTTCTTAACCTGCCATAAAGCTCAGGTCTGCTACTGGTGCTTCATATGCAAATAATTCAGTTAGACAAGAGCAGTGATTGCTTCCCCCTGCAGACGGGAGATGAACGTGATATGAATGAGGCATAAACAATGAGGTCATGGCAACTGTTGAGTTATTTGGTGTTTTTCTGCCATTTACAGACTGGGGAATGTGAGTTATTCAGCTCAACAGAATCGTATTTGACCTGTCCAAGATACTGTGCCTCCTACTGTGGCAGGCAGAGAGATCCCCAGCACACCGCAGTATGTACTGTAGATCTATCATTAGGAGGAAAAGGGGGAAAAAAAATAAAAAAAGGTCAACCCAAATTACAAATTCATAGTTTACTTCTGGGATCCAAGTTCATGAAAAAATATCACCTCGTCTATCATGCAGGGGGGCCCTAAAGAAACAGACCCACATTCCATCTTGGGTTTTGACACATAGCTTAACAACTCCAGCTTTAGATAATTGCTCAAGAGCACATCAGCTCTTTTTTCAAAGGCTGACCTGCTGACACTGCCATAAAGAGCACTGCACAGGGGTCTGGGTTCAGCAGATCGAAATGTATCACTTTTATCTAAATGTCGTGCATCAACCCATCAAAGAAATTTAGCACTGTGGGAGGTATTCAAATGACAAATGGCCTATCTTGAGATAGCAAACCAGTCCTGACCAGTCCTGTGAGGAAGAAAAAAAGTATGGTTTAAATGGCTCAAAGTTTTTGGAACTTCTTCTTAGAGGTCAAGCGTGGACTTACAACTAAATAAGCTTTTGGTGTGTGTGTGTGTGTGTGCATCTGGCAAAAAAAAAAAAAAAAACTGAGCAGAAATTCTGCACTATGCACACATGCAGACAAGCCACTTTGCTGATGTGGAGATATCAAAAGGAGTAAAATCATCTTGAGGCCTTGAACAAACCGAACCAAGAAGGGAAAACCACTTCCGTGCCTTGTTATGTTGGCCTCAGCCCACAGTCCAGACTTTTGCTTTGTAAGTGAATGATTTTCTTGGCTGTTAGGAAAATTCATGCCTGAAAATCAGGCAAATGTTAACTGAGAGTCCTTCTCAGAGGGCTGCATGACCTGATCTGGGACCTGAGACACAGGCTACAGCTACAGTAATATATTTTAGTTTTAAAATGCATAATTTTTGCTATGTTCATGTCAGACTTTTGGAAATGCCACTGGCCTTGTTTCAGTTTGAAAACTCCAGGGTTGCGTTCTAGCCTGTACAGGCAGAAACTGAGACAATGACACACACATCCACGTTCTCTTCCCGATCTTCCGGGTCTCATCAGTCACGATGTATCCTTCCCTGATTTGTCACGCTCTTCGCTCATCGCTTGCAGCAAGTGAAGAAATCTCTGGTCTAGTATTTTCTGCAGCCAACTGCTGAGTAGTCAATCTGCTTCCTGTTTACACCGGCACGCGCATGCTCAGGTTACGTGAACGGTCATGTGTTTTTCAGGCGTGTTAGTATGGACGGACGCTCATCTATTAGTGTGGACGTAGCCTCATTCTCTAAGAAACCTCGATTTATCCAGGCACCAAGCACAAATAATGTTTTCCAGCAACACCCTTGCCACAAATGGAAAAAAGCTCCACAGTGGCATTCCAAGAGGTTTGCCATGTTGAGTCCACTTTTGGTGCTTTAGCAGCTCCACAGGAGCTGTTGAGGATTTAGTGCCTTTCTTGGGGGGGAAACTTCAATGGTAATTTTTCGACCATCGAAACCAAAAGGAGTGAAAGATCCTGTCAACACTCAGACCTCTTCACTGGGAGGCAGGAAGGAGGCTGTTTGTTTGCTGAGGTTGTTTTGTTTCCCTGTCTCCTTTAATGCACTAATCAGCATGGTTTTGTGGCAATGAAGACTTTCTATTCTGTTCTATTCTATGTGATTGTATAAAGCAATAGTAAGTGCTCTTCCCCTCCTCCTACTCAGAGTTCATCTAACAGTGTGTGTGTGTGTGTGTGTGTGTGTGTGCATATATTCTCACAATGAGTTCCAGACCTGCATGGCCACAAAAATAATACTATCCCCCACCCGTCCCGAGTCCAGTAGGGGAGATATGGGTGGGGTCTTTGGGTGAGGCTTTCTTTCAAACTCTCATAAAGAATCACTTTCAAGCCGGATCTCAGTCTAAAACTAGTTCAACAGTTGGTCGAGCACACCCAAAGCACTTATTCCAAACAAACTTCACTGCCACTTGGACTTAGTAGGAAAGTCAATGAAGCTAAAAAAGAAGAAATCATTCTTTTGGCCACTTTAGGTTTTCACACACGATGATGATTCAGTCAGAACAATGATGCAGCTAAGCCACGAAAACAATCTCATAACAAATGCTATGAACTGTAACCTTCTTGTTTTTTTTGTTGTTTTTTTTTTTTTAATCAAGTGAAACAATAGTAGATACTCAAAGTGTCACCCAAAGGCTCCAACTCTGATCTGCGTACCATGTCTAATACAATACACGTCTGTGGGCCGTATCCTGAGAGATCAGCTGATGATGAAGAAACATATTCTCGCTCAGTTCACAGTTGAGTGAGGTTACTGATTATGATTACTGCAGATCCTTCTGGTTAGTTCCTTTGTGTGCAGTCTGCAAACCCAACAAAACGTTCTGATTTCCCCCAGTTCACCCACAGTCTATCAGTGAGTCATTGTTGTCCGCATTTTAACCCAATGCGTGCCAAGTGTTTCTAACAGAGGAATGAAGAAATGAGCAGGAGTGAGACGAAGACACAACAATACAGCGAGGGGGAAGTACAGCGTGATTTACGTGACTTCCCTGTTCTGTGTGTATCATTACATATTTTGGTTACATCTTATCATAAGTAATGTTGAAACTCATTTTTTATGGATGATTTAGTCAATAACATTTCAGAAATAATGAAAAATTACCATCACAACTAACTACTATTACTTATTATTATCAAAATAATTCTTCTTTTGTTTATTCCAGACAATCCCAATTTGTGTGTGTGTGTGTGTGTGTGTGTGTGTGGAGGGGGTGCTGGGGGACAACGTGTGTTTTAACTCTTACCTGGTAGGAAAGGAATGATCCTGCGCTTCGGGTCTTTCTGGCCTCCCTCCACCGGGAATTTATCCAGCAATTCCATCTGAAAACCCACAATGAAGTCGAAGTCAAAGTCATTGGCGCACAAAGTATTTAGACTCACACGTACACATACAAACGTGCATTTCACATTTTCACACACACACACACACACACACACACACACACACACACACACACACACAACAGGATAGCCGAGGCTGAAGAGGAAGGTTTTCGCATTTTATACAAATCAGCAAGTTCCTACAAGGAATTCGGCCAATAAAAGGAAGGCCTGCCAATGATTAGGAACGAACTGAGCAGATGGTATGGTTTTTCCTCTCTGCTTCATATGCTGCTGTAGCTGAGGGGCTGTTAGCAGCAAGCCACCGCTGACATAGTGGAACATTTCTGTTACCGTAATCTTTAAAGCCCAGAGAGAAGTGGTTCCTTATATCTCTCAACCACCATTCCTCACAGTTTCACTTGATCACTCTGTCTTTTTAAAACTCAATCTGTGACCGGTTCTACACTGTGTTGCCTTTCTCCATCCGTCACACTGAACTATAGGTCATGCTCCATCATTTTGGCCTCTCACGTCATTTTCGCCCATTACTCTTAGTGAAGTGTGCTTGTGTGTGTGTGTGTGTGTGTCTTCCATTCTCCATGCAGCTGAGGCCAATAAAATGACACCTGGCCATACTGAGAGGTGAACTCCAAGTGCACTCTCTCTCCTTCTCTAATGCACTTTCTGACACCTGCAAGCCTCCAATCAAAAGATTTAAGGGTGGGAGTAAGTTTACTCGACTCATTTAAATGAGTTACAGAGGAACGTTTGGAAAATTTCTTTTGCGCCCAGATGACAGGATCCAGTACCTCAAAAACATTAAGAGAAGACTCTCACAATCCAAACCAAATTTTATATGACCTGATAAAAAAAAAAAAAAACACTGGTGAAGGGATTTAATGTTGTGTAGGGCTGTGACGATAACAGCATAACATCTTGTGATGCCTCCCGCGCGGTTAAGATTATTTCTGTCACCACCGCAATTATTTTATTTTTTATTTTTTAATGTGGCGTGTGATATGAAATATTAACACAATTTAGTTATCAGCATTGACTTGATTCTATTTGTGACAGCAGATCTGTGGGTGATCTAGCGCAGCGTAGTGTTTTGCCTGAGCCCAGTCCCGGCACACGCACGCAGCACGATTTCACTGCTCACATGCACACACAGAACGAGCCGGTGAAGTGAAAGACAGGGCCAGTAAAAATTTTATGGATTTCTTGACGGTCCATCCGTGTATATGAGAGCGAGAGCGAGAGCGAGAGCGAGAGCGAGAGAGAGAGAGAGAGAGAGAGAGAGAGAGAGAGAGAGAGAGAGAGAGAGAGAGAGAGAGAGAGAGAGAGAGAGAGAGAGAGAGAGAGAGAGAGAGAGAGAGAAGGGCAAGGACAGCAGCTCAATGAAGCAACTGTGCAAGATACAGCCTTAGAGATCTTTTATGTTATTATGAGAAGTGTGAAAATATACACATAAATTAGACTGTGGCGGGCAAACGAACAGGAGCAGGAGGGGTAGTGCAAGGGGACGTGTTGTTTTTTCACCACGATAAGTTAGTTAACCATTAACTGAAACCAGGGTGACACTACACTGTATGATCCTCTACTTCTTATTAAGAAAAACAACATAACTAAAGACTGAGGAGGTCTGAAGACGCAGTCATAGCTGGGCCATGTGTCCGATGACAGGGCGTGCACATAATGACATTAATACCGTTTCTGACTTTGTTCGGTTCAATGTTAACCTGATAAAAAGATTTATCATCAAGGCTGTGCTACAGAGGCATTTGAGGGTCAAAACAAATAAGCTCGCCAAATATCTCATTCCCCTCCACTGTTAAATATGAAATGTAAAGTTCTAGAGTCTGTACTAAAGCTCAACGGCTAAATTTCAGATCTCATAGTCAGTGTATGTGTCTATATATCCATTTTTTTTTTTTAGTCTTTTCTTGGCCTCTGTGTTTCAACAGAAACATAGGCTTTCGATGCATTATGTATGACACATTTTGAATTGGAATTTTTATAAATTTTTATAAAATCTCGACTTCAGCAGTGCAGAGCGGCAGCTTGGAGATGGCTTGCAAAAATGACTGCTGGTTAAGATGAAGTCTTAATGGGCCATGTTTCAGTCACTGTTTCATATTTGTTCCATTGTCCGACAACAGAAACAGAAAAACATGTAAATGAGAGCAGCTTTATTGGGAATTTGACTCTATTAAAAACTGTACATGTGAGCACAGAGAGGAGAAGCAAACAGATAAAGGGTTGAAACCAGCTGACACAGGGTGGAATGAAAATAGCCTATGACGCAGTATATGCTAGGTTTTGACCTAGTCTTGTTGATATGAACTTTTAATATTTATTGAGGGTCATGGTTGGAATTTCAGTGATACAATATTGCCCTGAAGCTGATATTAATAGTTACCTTACCCTGTTGTCATCAAATAGTTCTTACAGCAGGCTTCTGAGCAATAAAAATGAAGTTGAGTCAAGATGCCACAAAATCTCCTCTGAATGCAAATTTGAAAGAAACAATACGTTAGGCTGAGCCAAAACTAACAGAGAAAGAAGGGGGTGGTGCAATATGAGTTGAGGTGATGCAGAGGTTATGAAAAAGCCAGAGACCTGTGCCAAATAGTACTTTCTAATACTTTTTATGGACTGTCTGAGTGTAGTCAGGTGCCAAAGAGGTATTGTTGCCATAAAACAATAAAGTTCTCAACAAATTACTTAAGTAGATAGGGCTTCATACTTCAATATTTTGTGGGAAAGACAGATGGAGTAACTTAAACAGAGAACACCAAAGGCATTTTGACATTAGATGTTGCCCACTTATAAACATTCCTGAGATAAACAGGTATTTTAATCTGAGTGATTGAATATAACTGCAATCTGAAAATTGAGGCTAAAATATAACAATCAAAGTATATCCAAAAGGAAGTTTACTATTTAACCACAGTTTGAAAGGACTGACAGCCCCTGGATGGTTACAGACATCTGGATGGGAAAGCAGCAGTCAGGAAAAAAGAAGAAAGAAACATCAATATACTGTATGTTCAAACATAAAAGAGGACATATGTTTTACAGATCTTCAGCTGTACAGGAAGAGCCTACTGCTCTTTGTTTTCTCTGCTTCACATTATGTCTCCCACTCATATCTTGTGTTACAAAGTGCCCCTCATTCCATGTACAAGGAAGTTCAACAAGCTTATTTCAACCTAATCCTTAAACCCTCTAATGAACAACTCTCCCAACTCAAAAGGGCCTTTCATAATTTTCCTCTCTTTACAAATTAGTGGAGCCCCCCAAACAATAATAACAAGCAGCCCATTGTGATGTATCCAGTAAAGATAAGCGTATAATTACAGAACAAAGAGTCCAGTTACATTTGTTGCCTTCATACCTGACAGATCATTCTAATGAATCTGAGACACTTAACGAAAATCAAACCTAGAGATTCTAACAAGATGTTTTATTTTTTTCACAAAATCATAACTCTGGCTTGGATTTGGTTGTAAAAAAAAACAACAAAAAAAAAAGTTATATACTGTGTCAAAGATCAGGCTTCAGGCATGAATGTCAAGCCACATCGAGTGCTCTTAAATGATTCTCATTGGCTCCAACTGCTAAAGCTCGGCATCATAACGTTAAAGCCACAATTTCCCCTGTTAAACAAAAAACAAAAAGAGAGGGGGCAGAAAAGTGAGCCACAACCCTCTTTGTCTAATGCACATTAAGTAAAAGAAGTGAGCCACTTCAGTGTTCAGTCTTTTATTTTTTATGTTACAACAGAAGGAAATCTGAAAGGAAGAAAAAAAAGGCACTAAACTCACAAAGCATCACTCTGCTTGGCTTAAGATGCCGCTGACACACCACCACCTTAAAAGAGACAGTGTAAACATAAAGACAGGCAGACTAAGAGCGAGAGAGACGAACACACAAGAGCCTGTGCCCCCACACATTGTAATTGTTCCCATGTGTCTGACTTTGAGTGCAGGCACACCCAGTCTCTGCGTCTACTCCGACCCTTGTATCTACTCTGTAATCAGAGCCGCTCAAACAAAGAAGGCATCTGCGGAGAGTGAAGATGTCTCTTCAAAATACCAGTTACATCACGCACCCGACATCAAATATTCATGCGCCGCGGGGCAGGAGGATGTCAAGCCGAGGCGGAGCGCAGTCAACTCTGCATGACTTTCCAAGGCTATTATGAAGTGTGTTATTTTAAATGATATCCCTCTGTCTTCATTTCAGTCGGAAAGGTAGGGACATCGGCACTATATAGATGGTGTGATGACAGATATATATATAATATAATATAATCTCTGGACGTCACACTATAACATTAACAGAAATGATCACTTCAATCTGTGAACTCATGTGTACTATAACTCTACTAAGTTTAATTCAAACCCTAGCGTGCAAAGTCACTTTTTTTTTATTTTGAAAGTACCATTAGTTCATGGACTCATTCTCTTATTCACCAAAGCTTGATGAGGAGACATTGATATTATTCTAGGCCATGCTTGGAGGATATTTAGATTCCCCACAATAAAAGGCCACACTCAGCAAAGCTTTAATCTGCCAGGAAACTGAATAATGGAGAGAGTGAATACGCAGAACGTAAACTGTTAAGAATCTGTTTACTACACGCAGTCTCTTAAATGTGCTGTGATGTGTCAATGTTGATTTTACTACTAATAATTTAAAAAAAAAACTGCTCGAAACATCTCAGTTATTGATTGACTACATTTCGACCAACAGAACTAGTGCGGGGATTTAAGGAAGAAGAGCAAGCCTCCCTGTTGTCAACATGTCACATCACCAGTCTGTTAATACGCCCATGATACTGTAAACCTTTAAACACTGTTATTTCATTGAATGTAATTTTCCAACAGGCTATAATTTGTCTAGTCCATATCCGCTTTAACCACATCATCAGCCTTCGAATAAAGGCCTAATAAAGACGATCTGAGAAGCAGCAGACTGTTGAATGAGAGTATAAAAGGTCCAAGAACAATGGCTGCTCTCTTTTCCACATGCCTATCTCAGTAGTCCTCTGATTCTCTCACTCTCTCATTCGCTGTAGATTCATGTATGAGGTCATTTTTAACCCTTTACAGGAAACCACACTGTTAAAGAAAAAAAACAAACCACATTTGTGGTAGGCTGAACTGTTAGTCCATTTATGAAGTAGTGAAAACAAAGACATCATCCATGGGCAGTGGCTCTCAACGTTGATTCATGGCTATATGCTGGACAGCTGAGCTGTTTGTAGGATACATATTAAGTAAAATCTATAAAATCCATGCAAAACATGACACCAAAATAACTTAATGCTTTGCACTGCCAATGACTGCCAATACTTTTCCTGTTTCCATGGAAATTAAAATGGAAAAAATCACAGCACATTGTGAACTGGGATGGATAAACAGCAGCGAATAAGCAGCTGTAGATAATGAATGGGCGAGTAAATGACATCTGTTTTTCCTTCATGTGCATTAATAAAGTCCCTGTCATCAAACAGGATTTCTTACTTTGATTAATACTAAGTTGCCTTGGTAGCATCCTACTGTAAATGCTAATGTTAGCATACTAGTAAAACACAGGGTAAATGTCTGGGAACACGTGGACGATATCAGCACCTGATGTGTTCAGTCTAGATCTGGTCTGTGTAATTTTAATGTCACACTTTTAGTTAGTCTCTGGAGAGCCATTCTCTTTCTATGTAACCGCATCCAGACAGGTCACAGCAGAGGGTCAGCATAAAAACAGCACCCAAGGGTGTGGTTATGTTGTGTTTCTCAAGTTCACTTCAATAAAGTGGATTGACCTTGGATCCTCAATTTAAGGATCACTTAATAAGGGTGGGCAATATGACTTATCATGGTATAAAGTTTTCATACTTCAGGACTAATGTACAGTAAATTGTGATATACTGGAATACACTTTGTAAATCAAATTCAATTTAGAAAAAAATCTATATAATTGCCAGGTTAGGGTTAATTACATCAGTACAAACAGTATAGCAATACATATTACCCAACCGCTAGACTAGACAAGCTGCCAGAGACTTTTTTTTAACTTTATCATTCAGTTGAAGCTTTTTGTATGTTACAGCAAGATTTGCACCAGTGTAACTTGTAACCACTGAGTTACAGGACCATGGCATTATCTACCCTGTGCTCATCAGCTCTTCTGGTGGGCCAATGTCACAATGACGAGGCTGCGTTTAATCGCTGTACTTCCGGACTCCTGCTCTCCCATTGGAGGCGTACGACACAATTTCATATACTGTCCCAACCTGTCCTCCTGTTGCTAAGACACATTTCTATCCATCCCTTGGCTTTCTTATACCCACTTATTATATTGTTGGTCACTGCGACTGAAGCCTATCCCAGCATGCACTAGACAAGTGGCACCACCCTATCACAAGGCGTGAAACACAACCTCCCAATCTTATTGTATTTTATGGCGCCAGCAGACGGCGGCTCAATCAGTTTCTGTTTAGTTTTTCACCACTTAAAGCGAAGACATGCATGTGCTGAGAATATCAACTGTGTTCATTTGCAACAACATTTCCCCTAAAACATGATTCATCCCGATCGAGACTTGTTATTTGAAAAACCAGAGACAGGTCAATGAAAACACGTGGTTAAGGACCCAGAGGCACAACAAAAAAAACAACTCCCATGTCACATTTGATCATTCCCAGGAGTCCTATACAAACACATACAAATAATATATAATAATAATGCCATGGTGATGTATAGCCTTGGATGTTTGGTCTTCTGTAATAAGTGTATTTCACTGAATCATGAAGAATATACTGTACCTATCTTTCAGCGTTCCCTGAGTAGAAACACATGTTTTGGTTTTTGTTGTTGTTCCAGGAACACTGCACTGTTGAAGGATGCATACAGTACATTTTTATGAAAATAACCCAAGTACAGAGTTTGCAGTTTGAACAAAAAGGAAATAAGAACAGCTGCTTTGTGAAATTCATACAACAGGCAGCCCCACTGCCCTAAGCAAAATGATCTGCCCCCCCCCTTAAATGTTTTGTTACTAGATCACTGCAGATGGAAAATATGTGACAGCTGTACAAGTATGAATAAACAAGAAACTATGAATTGTTTTTTTTTTCTAACAGCTTTTAAGTAAAAAAAAAAAAAAAGTGTACCCTGTATCCAAAGTATTGTATTGGAGATGCTGGAAGACTGAGCTTGTGAAATAGAGCGGACACATGTGCAGCATGGAAACTGTTCTTAGTGACATGGAAATAAAATCACAAAGCCGTTAGGATGACCCCATGGCAAAAAAAAAAAACCTCTGCACTTTCCATCTTTCTGAAGCAACAGTTCAGTCTATTTCTGTTCACAATGCAACACATTGAAACGGGGGAAAAAAAAAAAAAAAAAAAACAGCCACAGCTTTTATATCAAAATCCTAATTGCTCAGTTTGTTCACTCTGTATTCAACAGTTTGCAAGACTAAACACATACTGTGCTCAAATACATTTATGCATAAGTGCAGGCAGCAATCATAAAGTCCCTCTCCAGTATCCGATGGATACTTAACTCCTTCATGCTACTATGGGGATGCAGCTACACAGGGACTCTGTTTTGGGTGTTACAGGAAAACACTGGGTGAGTAGTAACAGATATATCTTGGATGAGAGGGACGTATGAAAACTAGAGAGAAATTTAAGCCGTGATCCCAGCCTTGTTCCAAATCAGACTATGGATTTGATACGGAGGACTTTCTTCTAGACCCTTTTTTATCACCTCCACTAACAGGTAAATACTTTAATCTGACAGGAGAATCATTACTGGGTTAGTTTAGAACAACAGCGGTACTGTTGAAAAGATGACGTATGAATCGATATTATAATTATCTATGTGTGTTTTTCTTATCATTAGGATCACTGTCTGGGTTTTACCCGTTATAGTGTCATCTGAATATAAAACATGTATATGTGGATTCAAAACTGCCTAATGATTAGAATAAAATATCCCCTAAATAAATGTAGAAACCATGTTAAAGTCAGACAGTGAGTAAACAGTCTGTGGTCAATGACCACATTAAAAGCTAACGAAGTGAAGCATCAGCTGCTTGGGCCAGCTGTGGTGACGGGATGTGATGAATAACACTTCCTGTCTGGCTCTCAGGCTTTGGACTGACCAAAAACACTTTATGTATCTTATTTATTTACAGTTTCATCTTTTCTCCGTTATAAGAGCCACTCAAGCTACAGAACAAGAGATGAACCAGAGCAGACGGGAAAAAGGCAGGACAAGATGGAGTAAGCCAAGGCGGATGACAGGAAATGAAGAAATGGTAATGACAGGAAATGAGTGACTCATCTCTATGTCACTATCCTGGCCAGGCACCTGGGATGATTAGTGCTGGCCCACAGTTCAATAGAAGTCGAGTTTACAATAGTACGTACTGCCTCTGTATGCCTGCACTTAAGTGCAACACTGACAAAAGCTTCCACCTTCTCCCACCTACTCGCCTTTTATATGTTTTCCAAACTAACTGCTGGCCATTTAAATGAAAGCATGACTAACAGTGTCTGAAACTCACTTGCGTACTGTGTGGTGAAGCTTTGCTTTCTTTAAGCAGAAACTGACTGACATACGTTTTCTCCTCTTGGGTTTTCCCCGTAGGACGTGTGCGTTCACTGCTGAACCAGAGGCGGTCAGTTGACTCGGTTCCTGTTCGCCTGTGGATACTATCCCTGATTCCTGCTGCCTGTGGACTTTGGAGGGACTCACTGCAGCGGTTTGGTTAAGTTGCACACCTTTTAGTGCCTGTTAGTGTTAATAATGTGTTTCTATGTGTTTCTATTATCTCCTACTTAATTTTCATTTCTGCTGATGTCATGATACAACATGTATATAAGTTGTTGAGTTTTGTTTATTTACTGTAAAAAAAAAATACACACATAGCATCAACACAGTAAGTTAAGTACAACACCTCTTGAGTTCATCAGCATTATGTAATCTGCTGCTAAATATTTTGGGAGGATAATGCAGAAATACTGTTTAATTTCCACTGCATACTGTCATATCATATTAGTGTGCCCCAATACCAGAAAATTCAAAGATACTTTACACATTTAGAGGTCCACACCCAGTATATACCGAGGGAAATACCGATTATTCTGAGGGATTTTCAGCACGCCAACCTGCCACTTTTCTTTAAGAAATACCACCGCCCCAAGATGGCTGATAATATGTCATTGCCAAACCTTACAGGAGATAAGAGACTGGCTTGTGTTCTCTCCAGCTGGGTTTATCTACATCTCCCTCACCACTGAGAGTCCACCCATGGGCTGTTGACAGAGCAGGAAGCAGCTGAAACCGTGGTGAGGGGTAAACACCAGTCAGGAACACCCCTGCTGAAAATATTTCATTTATACTTGACTCATTCTGTGCCAATGATCCAATACAGTTTGTCTCAGTGATGTCACAAGGGATTTCTGCTGGCAATATGCTTAAGTATGGATGAAATAAACATGAAATGATGATCTCTGACAGTTAACTGGGTTTTATCAATATTTATGGATGACTACAAAACTGTTTCCTAGCACACAAATGACAACATGTACAGTTGTGATTGATTCTGATATCGCAAGTACTTAATCCTGTGCTAAGATTTTCTGGATTTCAAAGCTCACTTTCTGGCTCATACTGGGGGGAAAAAAAACAACTGTGATATCTACAGGTCTCATAATCTCCTCCTATCACCTCGTCACATCACTCACAGAGTCTAAACAGTCGTCTTCTTGAGTCAAAGCATCAAAAGCAAAGCAGTGCTGTGGCCGGACGATGAAACGAAATTGTTGAATTTCCAACATTGTAAATCTCTCACCAATGTTAATTTACCTAAGTTGCAATTTTCAAAACATACATAAATGTTCTGAATTGAATACACAGTGTGTAGTTGAGTAGCTACAGGAGGCTAGGTTGTGACCCTAAGTAGAACTTTTAGATTATCATCTTTCTTGTTTCTTTTATGAAAATGCCACTTTATTATTTGTGTCCATATATTAATGTATGTAATGTAATTAATGGGAAAAAAAGGGATGGTGTGTTTGCTTGTGTCCGAGGGGACAAGAGATTCTTTGAGTGTTGTTGTAATACAGTTCAACGTCCCTTACTCGATGTTTTTGACATCCTTCAGTCGTCTTTCATTACACTACTCTGATTACCGTTCATAGCTATATACACTCGCTCACTTAGGCAACGCCTCAACAAATAGAAAGGTGATACAATTAAAAAGATTTTATGAGAGCGATAAGAGCAAGACTGGATAGGTTTTATATTCTTAAGTCACACTAATGAAATTAGTCATTAAATAGTTTACATTGTCCTGGTTAGCATTACATTTGCAGGTGCAGAAAACCTTGGCGGACCATTGAAATACTTTATTTCATTGCTCACGCTTTGACCATCCTAATCAATTAGAAGGCATTTAATCCAATTAGGTTGACAGTATACGTCGCCTAAATTGACTACGTGCTCATTAAAAGTGGTTGCCTCTCTGGGTTTCCTGGAGTCCATGCTCTCTAAGCTCAGTTGCGGCCAGGGCCGCAGATCCATTACCTTCGAAAGAGGAAGGGAAACTAGGATACTAATGAGATTCCCTCCTTGTGCAACACACACTGCCAGCATGACGTTCGAGAATGATTCAGACATTTCTGTGGTCATCAGTGCGGCCATTGCATTCATCACTGTCCTCAGTTAACTGCACTGGGACATTTTCCGACTCCTTTCGCACAACATAATTACCAGTGTCATGTGGGTGGATGGTGTTGTATGGACAGAGTACTTCCATTCCCTTCCTGGCCTGTGCTGGTTTTTGCCGGTGGAAAAATTAGAACCTGTCACATTCCTTGCCCCCTAAAACATGCAACTGTACACACACCTACAGTATAAAAAGAAAATCACATACCACGGCACACTTACACACAGTCACACACTTAACTCACCTGCAGGTCAAAGAACTTGCTGTAGCGTCTGTAAATGATTTCTGTGCTGCCATCGCTCCAGGACACTTTGATGATGTAAACCTGGAAAAAGCAGAAGACAAAAAATCAATTAAAAACAAGTGGAACATGTGAACTAACAAATAACCATCATTGTTAACCACTTGATAATCCAAAGCGCCTGGGGCATCACTCCTTACTCATAGTGCCAGTAATTGGCAGTGCTGTGACTCCTAGTGAGGGCGGCATGAGGAAAAGCAAAAGGCAAGCTTGCCAAGAGACATCAGGCAGCAGTCACTGTCACCATCCGCTCCCATGAACACAACTGGGATATCCGATTATTTCATTTCCCGGTCGTCTGGCATCACTTCCTACTGAAGAGGAAGCTTTGATCCTGCATGGGTGCAGCAGATTTGACTATGCCGTGTTTTCAAATTTTATAGCTGTTAAAGAAACACTGAGCAGCAAACACAACGATTGGAAACATCAGGTCATGAGTTTATCGTGAAGCCTTCAGCACAGCGCAATGCCACATGCTACCCCAACGCCATTAGCATACAGAGATTCACTGGTTGGTACCGTTATCATTTGTGGCTCTACATTAAGTTGAAAATGAACTTTTTGCTCATGTCCAACTTCAAATTCCATCACACTCATATCAACAGCACTGACACATTGCGAAGGATTTAAGCAAAAGCTTCTAGTCTAATGACTGCAGCCCGGAGGCAAAAGACACAGTTTTTTTTCTTCCCTACAGACGAACAAGAGGGGAGAGGCAGGGAGGTGATTGGAAACTCCCGGGTGGCTCGGTGTGTCTGGCTGAATGCTGTTGGCCCCGCTCCCAGACCTTCTCTGGCCTCGCTCTCTCTTTCAGGGCACAAAAGTCAGATACAGCAATGGATGGACCAACTACAACAGCTTTGTAGGCCAGCAGGGAGTCTGTCTTTATCAAATAAAAAGAGTTATATCCCAAATTCAGTGTGTGCGTTTAAACTTAAACTAATGTAGGGCCATTTTTACATTAAAATAGGTCCCTTAAATATGTTTTCAGGATATATTCTTGCTGCAGCGTGAGACCAAAGCCATGGGTCTGAGGAAGAGAGTGTCAATGAAATGCTGCTAATTAGCGATAAAATGCTATTGTATCAATCTCTTGGGAATGTGATTTCGCCATTTCCTTTCTTCGCAATAGGCTCAGCTCAGATGCGCTTTAAGCTCCTTTTTGTATCCTTAACCACACCTGAGCGTTCTTGAGGGTTTAAAGTGTCCGGCCTGCACGCGTAGAGAGAGTACCAGAGGCACAAAACAACATGGGCTGCACCACAAAGCAAACAGACAGATGGAGAAGTCACAGGACCTGGAGAACTCCATGTCCTTGACCGTTAACACCCACAGTGGTATAAAATCTGTTAGTCCTTCTACCCGGGCATCATCTCCTCATATACATGGATGCAAACCAACATGCATACGAGGGCAAACGCAGGCGCACACCATGCACACGGAACTAACACGAACACCTGCTAAGGACTTGGCAGAGGCTCTCACTGTTGGCTCCCTACATCCGATGATGTCATACGTGTTACTTTAAACTGCGTGCGCACTTTTGCAGACAAATTAAGCCAGATGTACCCCCCCTCCCTCCCTCCCTCCTACTCTGACTCAAACATAAATGATGATGAAAGCCCCATTGTTCATGAATTGCAGAAAAATGAGTCTTTGTCTTTTTGACATTTTTGTCTCCCACTCAAACTCTGCAGTACCAGTGGGGGATGATAGCTTAAAGAGGAAAAATATCCACACATTCTTCTACTCTACCTACTTTTCCCTTGCCCCGCACACAGTAATGTCACTATGGTAATACTATACTGATCGCCTAAATTGGCAGATACTGTATGCAATCAGAGACACTGTTAATGAGATAAGCACAGCATTATCGCACGACATCTTTCATACATATAAGGATATTGTCACTTTTAATGTCGACATCAGCTGCAGGACTAGAGATATTCTGTGTAAATAGTCTAGTTATCAATGTAGTTGCCATGTCTGATCATAATAAATCCCTCAAACTTGTTAAAAACGAGAGCTGTGTAACTGTACTGCAAAACTGGAGTCATAAAGCTACGAATGCTGCATGACATATGGTAATATTTAGGCCCTTCCTTTGTTCAAACACTCCCTTGTGTTCACTGTGATGACCTTAAGACTTCTTGCTTATCAGTGACTGCAAGTATTTTATTTTATTTTATTTTTTTAATTGAAACGCCTGAGGCATGACAAAGCTGGGACGCTCACTTTTAACTCTATCCTCATGAGGATTAGTCAGGATGGTTTGTGGACAGCACTGATTTGCCCATTAGGATGTTTTCTGGGACCTTCCTCTGCGGTGGCACACACGTGGCAGTAGGCATATGAGCAGGACTGAAGGGGATTGCAGTCTCTGATTGTAATAGCACAATGCCTATATCTACATTATGTCCATGTGATACTTGCTGAGAGTCACTTGAAGATGTGTAGACTAAGGGAGGGTCATAGGTCACATAAACCAAATCCACTGAGATTAAGTTAATTGCACCCAAAACAACAACGCTGACCTTGAATCATATTAGGAGTAGAAAACATAAGTTGTTCGTCAAATCTGACACATATAGGTACAGAAGTGACCAAGCAAACATTATTTAAACATCCGGATTCAACAGTTAGAAAAATGTCTACCAGAAAAACACCAGTGAACAACTTAAAGGAGACTGTATCTCTTTAAGGGTGTCAAACTTCAGTGTTTATTGTCTTTTATGGACTGTAAAAGCTGTTGGGATCTAACAAGCCAGCTTCTCTATTGACAGCGGTGCTAACAATCCATAATAAAATAAAGACCAGGAGTTCTCAAAAAATCCCATGTTGTGAGAGTCTCTCTGTCCATTTCGTCTGGCTTGGTGAACTGTAATTTGATACTCTCTTTGTTTTTACTTTGCCCGAAAGGAAAGGAAGAAGAGCTGCATTACAAACCCTCGATCTGTTTCTCAATTCACGCATCAAATCGATGTTGTTTTGATTATCAAAAAAAAAAAAAGGACTTACATAGTGTTTGTTCGGGTTCCTTCGCTTCTGGACATCTTGCACTGTTACTTCTTGCACGGTGCGCCGTGGCATGATGTCCTCTTCTTTAGGTCTCAGTTTAAAAAAAAAAGAAAAAACTGAATTTCCCGTTGGGTTTATACCAGCGATCAAAGCCGGCTGAGAAAGTTCACACGGCGACGCTCCTTTATCATCCGCGCCGGTCAGATCCACGATCTTCGAGAGCAACAAATGCTATTTTCCGTACAGCTGGCTACGTCAAATTTCCTGCCCCACATTCAGCCGCTCAGAAGCCAGAAGTTAATACTCGGTCGGTCTGCTCTTCGCTTCTCCAACCACCCCCCCTACTCTCCTTGTGCCTTGTGCCGTCCCGCTGACGGCTCCAACCAAACTCCCAGCCTATCCCAGCTCGCCCACTCCCATTTGAGTGACTGGGACGACCATTATTATGCTCCATGGACCAACCCCTCCAGCGTCAGAGCAAACCACAGGCTGCAGATTGCACTCAGCCAAGGGCTCAATCCAGGCTCTTACAGCTGTATCACTGGGTGTGAACATTTTGATCCAAACACTTTTAATGTCAATAATCCTCAGGGTAGCTAGACATATTCAAAAAGGAAAGTGAAAAGTGAAATATCTATGGATTCATATTGAAGAGAAAATAAGTACTGCGAGTGTGATGGGCTGTCCTCAAAAGCAGTGTCATGCTCAAGGGCACTTCAACAGATTTGTAACTCTTCTTACCTAATATTGTTACTGTGTATCTCTTTTATAGCCTTATAAATGTTTTTTTAAGAGGGTAGACAGAGAACCTCACAGCCCACATCTATCCCGTCAATGTTTAGGTAGGTTTGGTTAAAAGTTCTGTAAACGAAATTTAGAGATTTATTTAAAAAAAAAAAAATGTAGTAGCAAACAATTAAGACATAGCAGATTACTGACATCCTGAGCTGAAGTCACACCCCATCTGTATGCTTTTACATCACATCAAAATAAAAGGGGCTCATCTCAAATTAACTTAAATAGGCCTATATCAAGTAAGGAAACTAACTTAAGGGCTTTCTTATCATCATTAATGAGCTTCAGAGACTTACTGTTATTCACATCAAGATTAAACATGGTGTTAAAATTTTTTTCGTTCGTGTTGTTATCTGAGTTTCTCTATTCGTTGCTTATGGTATCTGGCAGTGCGTGCGTGTTAGTGCATGTACGTGTGCGTTTTAGTGTATGTGAGTCCCTCACCTTTGCCCTCCCAAAGTTTATAAAGACACAGAGAACGCCCATAGGCGACGCCAGGAGGCACAGTGGGTACTCAGGGTTCAGGTGAAAACCCGTCCATACGTTCTTGCACTGAAGGAGCTACATTTTCGTCTTGAAAGGTCTCCGATAGGGAAAGAAATGCTACCAGATGCACAGGCATACTGGCCATACCGGTATGCCGGTGGCCTGTCAAAACATCCATAGTATATCTAAGTTTTAACGTTTTTACGGCTCCCTCCGTGTTATTCATGTGGCCCACCCCAGCGGTCCAGTCCAAGACGGAACTTCTTTCCCAGTGGGAAAGCTAAGCTAATACAGATCTGGTTTTATGGAGATGGAGAACTGTACAAGATGCTAAAGGCTCCAGCTTGACTCGGAACTGGCTTCTTCTCCTCTACATGTAAGTAACTTGATGGCTACGTAATGTTACATGTCTGTTTGCATTAGTGACCTGCTATAGACGGCATGATGACATTAGCTAATTTGCTGTTATCCATATTATGTATTAGTTCTGCAAATGTTGCTATTGCTAGCTGGTTTACTGCCAGCATTGCTGTGGAGCATATCACGGCACTGCTAGCTTGGGCTAATGGTTGTGGCTGGATTGTTTGTTGTTGGCTCTCGTGTACACAAGGTAACTTTATTAAGTTGTGATTCTTGTGTGTTTAGTGGGCTCTTCCACTGGGCTTCATAACACCTTGCTGACTGAGAACGTGGAGGGGGAGAGGGGGTTGTGGCAGAACGGAGGGCGGAAGTGTGGCCGAGGAAGCATTTGTTTTGGTCTGAGATGCTGGTGGTCTTGTTCTACATATAGTGGCAGTGACGATCGTCCATAGAAGTTTTACGTTTGCTGGTTTCCTGCCAAACAACTAAGGTTAATACTAGGGTGGCAAAGGTGGTGGTTTCAACAATTTATTCATTTAGCTATTTCAATTTTTTATCTATCACTTATTAGCTCACTATTTCCACCGCTTTGCTTTGAGCTATTTCAAACATAGCGTCAGCATACGTCTTTCAACCATTTAACAATTGAGTTATTTTCTAGTTGCTTTTAACATTGTACCCATTACTTCTAAGTATTTCAACCATGTATACATTTTTAGACACAAATGTCTAAAAGGGAAGAGCATGTGTTTCATGAAAATTGTACATAACATAGCATGACATAAAAATGGTTGCACTGTTGCTTGCTTGTGCATAAGAACAGCAACTTTACCTTTTCAACCTCAATGCATCACAGGCTTCTTGTTAACAGTTTGGTAAAAGGGTAATTTTGTTTCAGAAAACTTCTTCATAAGTGTATTTCATTGTTATACGTTGTAGTTTTGTTGTTATGCATAGTAATTATTTTATAAGGAACCCAAAAAATTACATTTGTAATGTTTCATCTTTGCAGATGTTGACAGTTTGAGATTTTACTGGCAATTTTGTTGCTAAATAGCTCCATCTTTTGGTGTGTTGTGCTCATTACATTAATACTGTACATGTGGCAGTTCTCCCTTATCTTCAGAAGCATGTCACTTAGAATAGACTGCAGCAATAAAATGAAATGATGGATGTGTGAGGGAGAAAATGTCAGTCATAATTGTCATAGCAAGTTAGAATTTAGAATTATGTATTGAGAAAAGTGAATAATTTATTTCTTATGCAAAAGATGACTCCCCAGTTTAAACTTGTCACATCTTAATTTTTTTGGGTGGAAACAATTTTAATCAAACCCAGAAATGAAACAAGGACTTTATTGCATCATTCAAATACAAAGAGATGATGTAAAAATTGTTAAATGAGTCCATGTAAAAAAAAAAAACAAAAAAAAAAAAACAATATTCAGTGGAAAAATTACTATACAAAAATATACAAAAGGTTAAAAAATTAAGAAATGGATCATCAGGCACACAAAGTTGTCTATCACAAGATTGGAAGAGGGGTTGGCCCATTTTCAAATGCTGTAACTAGGGAGAGAGACTAAAGTTTTGTTTGGCTGTACTCTGTAGACAAAGGAGTATTGAGACTCTTGCATCACAGGCTAGAAGTTAAATGTAAAATGAAAACATCATGAATGAAAACTGCTCATTTTCATCACATGGAAATGTCAGAGGTAACATAAGGTGTTATAATCCTAATTAGGCAGCCGGGGTTAAATTAACAGGGTCATGGGTCAAATGTTAAGTGTTTCTAAAGGTGAGGGGTCACAACTTGCACGCAAGATGAAAGTTATAGGTCATATAAAAGGTGAAGGGTCAGTGCCGTCACACTTTTGCAGCTGCAGGTGTGAGGTGATGCCGGAGAAGCGTTCCTGCAGTGGCAACAGATAACCCAAGGCTTCTCCCTGAGCCACTGGGCCGATGTAACGGTATGGACGGATGTTGAAGAGCTTCACACAGTCAACTGGATGAGACAGAAACAAAAAAACTGACAGTCTTCAGGACATTAAAGCCCTGTTACCTCCGGCAGCTGAGTTGAAAGAAAGAACACCTCAGGAGAAAGCTATTTCTACACCACAAGTAAATGGATGTGTAAAATAGGCGTTAATGACTGATCAATAAAAAAAAAATAAAAAAAATCATTATGTTTGTTGGAGAGACACAAAGGAGTTAGGGAGCTTTAGCCTCCCCCTCACCTTGGGCAACTGCTTCTTAAAAGCTATGAATCCCACTTAATGTGCTGTATATATGCTGTGTAGCTCTTTGGCCCTGCAACAAATATGAAATATGGAGATTACTGAAAGATTACTTATAATTGCTCATTTATATTTCCAAATGGTTCGACAGAGGCTTAAAACCCTAAAAAAAAAAAAGAACTACCTTAACATCTTTCTTTCACCGTTCTGCAGACAAAAACAAGCAAGCTGCCAAGTTGGAAACAAACAACCCAAAAGTAGGCTAGTCTACAACAAGTGCAAACACCATCATTAAATCCTATGAGCTCCTAATGATCAGTGTCTCAGCATTAATGTGGGTATCATGGCGAGGTAATGTGTCTCTGTGATGTCTAATCATGTCTGTGCTTTACCCGGAGATGAAAGGAGCTGACAGTACATGTGTTCTTCTGATAATACAGTTCAATTAGGGGTAGAGGCAGAATGAGGACTAATGATGTTTACTCATCACGCCAGCACCTTATCAACTCAGCATGCTCTCAAAATACACTCAAGCACATATGCAGACATATACTGTATGTTACAAAGGCATGTGTGCGTCCTTCTCGGCGGGCTCCATCGATATAGACACACAAATGCGGATGCATTACTTTGTTCTGTGATGATGGCCCTTATGGGGGTCATTACTCATGAACAGCCTTTGATGGGGTCTCACATGCAGCTGGGTCCAGATGTTAGAGGCAACCAGGAGTTCAATGGAATCTCAGCCCCCGTCTCCAACACCTTGACTAATCCCTCTAAATCACTTCTCCTTTTCATCCCCACCTACCTTCTCCATAATAACCTAACATCGCCTTTGCCTTAGCCATGGCCCTATACAGTATAGATTACAGGAATTAACTTGCAGAGGTAAGAGTACAAGATTACAATGGTTTAATAAAAACCTGCATTGCCATTATTTTCTGTTGTAGCAGGCAGCTGCGTGGTGGTAGGGCTGGCAATGTCAGTGTTCGTTGTTCCAGCAATTTGTTCCTTAGTGAAATATCTAAACTATCTGATGACTGCTATGTAATGTGGCTGAGATATCCATGGTGCCCAGAGGATGAGTCCTAATGACTTTGGTTATTTCTCAACTTTTTGTCTAGCACCATCAGAAGGTCAAACTTTTTTACTTGTCGAAATCTCCACATGGATTGGCACAAATTTTGTTAGACATTCATGGTTCACAGACAATACAATATTGCCTTTGGTGATCTTTGCCTTTTCCTTGTTTCCTCTTTTTCTGGTTCCTGGTTCTTTGTGAACTTTGGTGACTTTTCATCGAACACCATCATGGTTTATCTAACATCGTGGTTTTCTTTACAATGCTCCACAGAGGCTATTAGTGTGGCTGTAGGCTCTTGGTCTTGTTCATTTATTATGTGTTAACAGTTATCAAAAATCTTGACTTTGATATGTCAGTGTTGGTTGTTATAACATTTTCAGAGACTGGATTCTATCATTTTAAATGGTAAAAATCTGCAGAGGTGTCTCTCCCTTGCTGCGCTCCCTTACGAGTATTGTATTATCATCTTGTCCTCCTTACCATCACTGAGAAGTTTGACCCCATCATACTGATTCCCCGCTGGGTCTTTCCGACTCACTGGACCTGCCAGATTTCCTGAGAATGGAGCGTTGACAATACCATAGTCATCACAAACCAGGTCCACTGCTTTATGGAGGCCATTACCTCTGTAAGAGGAGTGACAGAAAAAAATTCTCATGACAAAGCCATCTTGAAAGGCCTTTTTCAATTAGTCATTTTTCACAAGCCACAAACTGAACAGTTTTGATGAATATGTATGCGATAGTGATTATCCTCTGTCTCATGGTGGATGTCAGTCTGTGGGTTGGTTAATGTTTGGGCAACATAGGGAGATTCATCGGTCTGCAGTTCTTTTGCCGTCTATTGTGTCATGGCACTGCTAACGCATTCGAAATGTTTATGTTACCTGTGTTACTCAGTTGTGTCCTCTTCTCCAAGCAAAAGAGTCTGCTGTGGAATCAGGGGCAAGTTATACTTCCTGTCTGTTCCATGTTTGAGAAGCAGAGGGGAGGACTGTGTCCCTTCTTTCACATCGGTTTTCTTGAAGCAGCTTATTTTACACAAATTTAATATTACAATTGCTTTTTGATTTATGAAGCCAATTGTATTGTATGTAGATATTCAGTTGGACAAATGTGTAAAGTATGGTTTAGTTACCCCGAATTAGTCAGTGGGAGGGTATTTAATGGGAGGTTGGACTGCTGCTGGTGCTTTGTCACTCTCGTGGTATCTCAATAAATGCCCACATACGGCCTGAACAGCTTAAGTCACCTCGTTCATCCACGTTAGAAAGCCAACATGACAATGCAACACCAGAAATGCTGCATGCCTTATCAACTAATCTGCACAATGGAGCTCTCATGTTGGAGGCTAACGCATAAACAACAGATCAGATAGAATCACCTTTTGGAGTTGAAAGCTCCACAGCCGTGCACATCGCATGCCCTCACTCTGTTGTTGTGGTGACCAGCACAAAGGACACTCCAGGCTCCAACTACAGAGTCAGGTTCAAAAAAAAGAAAAAGAAAATTATGTTATACTTTTGAAAGTCCAATACACTTCTTCCCAAAACACACAAAATTCAAAGGCTGCTGCATTGCATTCCAAAATGGCCTAGCATAAAAATGATATTCTAAAAAGGGTATTTTAACATCTACTGAGTCTGAGTCACCTCATGTTCTATTCATGTGGAAATAAGGTCAATTACAGCAGAAAGACACTATTCAAATGTCACTTTTTGATGTCTTTCATATGAGTGGTGTGTTAGACATTGATACAGTTCCACACCCACCACAACATTTTCTCATGACTCAGACTGGAAGTCAGTGAATACAGTAGGTATGCGTTTGGATTTATGTGTGTAACGTGTGTCACTTTACCTGGCATACAACACTGCTGCTTCTTGGTCCCTGAGCACTTGTCTTTTAGGTACCTGCCTTGGCAGATGAATCGGTTTGGTTGGCAGATGCCTCCCAGCCTGGTGCAGCTGTTGTCACCTCTTGGCCCTATCTTACTTCCCGTCTTCTTGAGCTTCTTCCTCGGAGTCACAACCTTAGATCTCCCGTCATGTGCTGTTGTGTAGTTTCTCTTCACCTTGATGTTGCTGTTGGCGTTCTTGTCGTTGCTTTGAAATTCTTCACCTTTCCTCTTGTTATGTTCTGAAGCACAACTTAACAGGACATCTGAAGGAGAGATGAAAGCGATGAGAGTTAGAATTAAGAGAGTTAAGGAGGGAGGATTAAAATGTGAATGTGACTTTCTTGGTTTAAGGATTAAATCAAATGTTTGTGAGACTGATATTTGGATTCAGTTCCTTAGTATTTAGAATTAATAATAATTCACTCAGAATGGTGTATACTGAAGAAATATCTTAGAGAATTTGAGCTTAAGATCTAAGGGATACAGAGATGATTTTACCATCTGTACTCAGATTACCCATCCAGATATAGCTATTATATTATACAAGTCACAACTGCTCATTGCTTTAAAATGTTATAAAAACCCTGTAATATATTGATGAAAGCCAAGAAGCACATCTTGTACACGTTAACAACTGATGGATGTCAATGGAAAAACTTGCTTTTGATTGTGACATTTTTGTTAGACGTGGTTATTTATAATTTTCTTAACATTTGCACAAAGTCTCTTGGTATGTCTTAGCTCACTGCCTGGCCACACTTGTTGAGAACTGTGATACTTGTCCATATAGACAGACAGAGTCATAGTTCAGTTATTCATAGTGTGTTTTCATTCTGACAGCATACTAATTATCCTGCCCAGACACGAGTCTTTGATCTTCATTAACGCTGTTAACCTCAGAGGCACAGAAAATATTTCAATCACGCTGCCCTGGCACAAGAACACACGCTGGGCTCAGTGATTGAAAGAAGCCGCTTATCACCAGAGGGCCTTAATGACTGGGAGGCAGAAGGGTAGGATAGCTGGCTGTGGCATGGAAAAGCAGTTCTCCCCAGCATGTGAGTTAAAATTAGAAAAGGCAAAACTTTGTGACAAAAAATGTAAGGGTATGTGCTTGTTGCCAGGGCAAGAGTAGCTTGGAGGAAGACTTTGTTGGTGTATTGGGAAATGGTTGTTAGCGCATTGCTAGGTGGTTGCTCCATTAAGAGGCTGCCAGGGTGTTGCGATGCAGTAAATATGATGTTCTGGGTGTTTAGCTGGATGGTTGCTAGGGTGTTTTGACATGGCTGTTAAGGCATTTTGAGTCAAAGCAGTCTCACTTTTCTCTCCCCACGGTGCCGAAACCTTGAAACCAAACTCCTTTCTCTGTCTCTCACCATTGTGCTGATAAATTCATAGCCAATGCATAGCTATATGCATGTTTATCAATCTTCCATCCAACAGGCTACTCCTTAACACGTTTGTTGTAACAAAACATGCACAAAGCAAAATTTAAAAAAAATACAAATTTGTTTTAGTGTTATAATTACTTTTATCATTGTCTTCAAAGTATATGTCAGCACTTCAGTTTCTGAAATTTAAAACAGTGGATTAAGCATTGTTTGAGGTTTCCGATAAATACAGAAGACATGGAAGAAGAATGTGAAGTTAGTTAGGGAGTGGAAAAAAACATGCTGCTCAGTTTCATATACTTCTCCTTTTGATTTGAGTGTTTTCTGTTCGTCGGTTTGCACTCCACACACACACACACACACACACACACACACACACACACACACACACAAACACACACACACACACACAAATACAGTAAGAGACAGAACACAGATATATAGTTCTGATTGGCCAGCAAGCACTATTAGTGGTTACTTCTCTCGCAACAGTAGTGAGAGTTGTTTCCATTGTGCGGCATGAATCATTTCATCTCGGTAACAAGATGGCCGTCTCATTTTCATGTCGCTCAACACACCCTCAGAGTAAAAGTTTGCCTTAAGCTTTGCAGTTAGACGCGATGATGTAATGTTACATTAAACATTCAATCATACTTTAAATGTCTCACCCACTTGTACCAACACACACTGACTCTAGCTATTGACCTGAAAACCCCCAAGATTTGTGTTTACAGGAGTTTACAGTCTCTTAATAGGGCTCACTTCATTGCAATCTCCAAGGGTACGCAGATATTTATACACCATTTATGGTTGTTGTAATGGTTATTCTATTAGTGTACAGTTAGTGTTGAATGGCAATTTGCTGTATGTGATGTGGGAGTGCCTACACATGCTTGACTGTACTACATGGCTGTTTTTTTTTTTTTTTTTTTTGTGCACGTGCATGAAACAGCAACACTCCAGGCATTATATGATGCACTTTATACTTCTATATGTTATGATGCATGTTAAAACTTGTATAGTGTATATTCTGCATACAGTAGGCTACTTACAGCATGCGAGCAGAGCTGCAATGAGACAGACCCTCAACAGCATTCTCATCGTCAGAGGATCAGGTCAGGACTTAAAAACCTGTGCAATAACGACGGAAAAATAGAAAACTTGTCTTGGCAAGGCAAGTGTCGCATAGGCGTCATTCTCATATAAAACAGCAGGCTGCTATGTGAGAAAATGGAGCTATACTTACCGGTCTCATGGAGAAGCTGTAGTGTGGCTGCAGGCGCAGTGGGTAGAGACACAAAGCAGGGACTGTTGGAAAACCAGCCTGCTGTGGAAGTTGCAAGCCCAGACCACAGGATGTTCCCCCACTGTCAATATTGATATTGGCCTTTAGAAAACACATGCATTTACTTGCTGGACTTGACTTTTTGTTGCTATACTGAAAGTTACACAGAGCTAGTTATTGGCCTCTGAGAAAAAAAAAAAAAACGGCTAGAAAGTAAGGTTTGAACAAATATTTTTCCAGTTCCCTCTGAAATTACCAGCATTGACAAATTTCATTTAAATCTCCTCCCTTTATTTTTCAATATTTTGTAAATCACCAAATTGTTGAGCATGCCTTATCTATACATAATATTACATATTAATTTTTTGCTTTGCAAGTCTAAAGCATGTACTTTTGACTGAACATAATCATTAATTAATAATCACTGCAGTGCATTGACTTTTATTCTTTCCGCAATAATGCATTGTTATCAATGTAATGAAATTCTTCATAACCCACAAGAATCACCAGGTGATGTAATGATGTGATGTTTATATGTATTATTAAGGAATTATACATTGTATCATAAAGTTCGTGTTACTTAGAGGGATATTTTAGTTTCTTTATATTATGTATTATATTGCAACCCTGTCTCCTTGAAATTATGTTTAAATGGTACTTATTTGTCCCACCTATCTGGTTGAGGGAAATATAATTACAGCTTGGGTTACGTTCGTATAGGCTTGTTATATTGTCAGTACAGTGCCAATCCAAAAAGTCCACAAAGGCAGTAGGAGTTCTTCAAAATGTTGATAATTTCACCTGAGGGTGCAGCAACCGCGTAGCAAACATGCAGTAAAGACTAGGCTTCCAATTATACCCACCCAAATAAACCCATTAGTATGTGCAGCGCAGTCAGCAGGCATAGGACTGCTGTATCAAGTCTCTCACTGCTGTGTACCCTCACGCTCTCAAATCCTGGCTTCTCCTCCTTAATGAGACCAAAAAAAAATCATTATTCTCCATGCATGAGCCCAGCATTTATTATGAGACAATTGGCTTTAAGGCCTCACACAAGGCAATGGAAGTCAATCAATGGTATGAATTTCCCCTCCTCCCTGTGGGAGAGTGAAACTAGGTACCTGGATGAATACTGTAAAGCATGTAGATTGTAGGGTATTGGAGGGTCTGCTTTGTGCAGTGCATACATGGCAACAATCCAGTTAAAAGCTTGAGTAAAACAGTTTGAATGTGATGTTTCTCTCTGATAGGGTACCAAGCAATAAGCAATTGTGGTGGCTTGTCTTCATTTCAGAGATGCCACACCGTCACTTACAAAATAGCTGTCAAAAAACGAAAATAGCTGGCATGAGGATACAGCTGATTTATGTATAATAGAAGGTAGTAATTAGGTTAACAGATGTGCAACTCAAACATCCCGTCTTTTGTTCTTTTTTAATCAGTATCAGGTATAAAAGTGTCATCCCTTCAACTAGTACATGTTGTTCAGAAATGAAGGGTTATTTGATTTTTGTTTGCTCATTCAAATTTCTCTTCATTTATATGTCCAAGTGCATCTCCCTCTACTGATGTATTGTGGTGCAGATTTGATCACTAGAGAATTTAAATGCTTTTGTTCTGGTTACTGTCTCTGAATTAGAATGTATTGTGTAGTGGATGGGGCTGAATCGCGGCCAGTGGAGAGTTGAGGCTTTTGCTTTGAGACAGCTTTGATAATCAAATATCTGGGCAGGGGATTATACTGATGGACCATATGGCTTGGAATCTGAAAAGGAGAGAGGGAATAGGGGAGTGAGGGAGACCAATAAAAGACAGACGGGAAGGGGAGAATAATGAGGGACAAAGTAATGGTGCTCAACTGTGAGTGAGTGAGCGAGTTAAGGAAGGGAGTGGGGAGGAAGTGACGGAGCGAGATGGGGAAAAAACAAAGATGAAGCAAAGAAAGACAGCCAAGCAGACAAACAGAAGACGAGAAAGAAGCAGTAGAAACTCCAGTCTGCATCCTAAACACACTCTGCTCCGGCGGAGGAAAGGCTTGTGTTGACTCTTTGAGAACCCCTTTGATAAACACGGCTGCTTAAATAGAAACACGCGCCACATTCTTCAAACTCCTGGGAGGATAGGACTGACATTTCACTCCGGCTTCTCTGTCAGTTAGTTCTGGCATTTCAAGGAGAGGGAGAAAAGATGCCACAAGTGTTTCCTAGCAACAGTTTGCTGCAAAAGCCTCTCCCTCCCTCTTGCTCTCCTCTATACCCCCGCTCCGCTAAACCCCCCCCCCCCCCCCCCCCCCCTCCCCTTTAAACTCCCTCCTTCCCTGAGATACCAGTTGCAGCAATGCACCACTTGCTTCAAACCTGAAATACATTCTAATTCTCCTGGCTCACCCTCCCTCTCCCTCCTGTTCCCTTCAGAAAACTGCCAGACCTGCATCAGATGACATTCAGGCCCCTGTCATCTGTAAAGAAAAAGCACAGAGTGAGGCTATTCCCTGTGAAGGTTGAAGGCACTACAACTGAGAACTGCTGGCAGACAAAATATCGAAAGAACGCAGCGATATTTCACCGTTTTACAAGCTGAGCTGTTATTGGGCGTAAGCCTGACTTTTACTCTTTCAGTTCATTTTTTTTTCTACTCCTCTTTCTGCTCCTTAGGTGAAAGGAACATCTCACAAAAGCAGGCTAGTGAAAAGGCTCTGTGGTCTGTTGATGGGTCGAAACTGCTCCATGGATCCACATACACTGTCTCAACACAGCGGCCCAGTCACACCCACTTGGCTCTGTCGATTTGTAAACAAATTCGCTTTGGGAGCGGGTGTATGGCCCGTCTGAGCAGACAAACAGAGTGCCGTAGGGCAGGGGGTGAACTCTGCAATGCTTGCGGCAGCAGACAGGGGGCGCCAAAGTCTGAATAATGTGTTCTGCTAAAAGCATTTCAATGTCTGCCAAGGGAGAGCTTTCAAAGGGCGTTAGTGGATGGACTGAAGTCTGGTCACACGTCTCTGTCTCTCTCTGGGTCTTCAGGGAACAACACAACATTTAGACTGAGCATATCCTTTAAAATATACAAATGTCAATCCATGTCCTTCATCCCTCTTGCGTATTCCCATGAACCTGCAGTACAAGTTAAAAGCCAACCTGAGAAACAGAGCAAGCGGAGAGACAACAAAGCAGAAGACTGGATGTGACTGGAATCTTAAGGCCTGTCAAACTCAAAGGTATGGGCTCGCATCAGATGAAAGACTTGTTGCAGTGTTATTCCAGAACATTAAATAATCCAATTTTTTTTATACGACAGATGTATCCATATTTTGACACAGCGTGGGCATTTCAGGAACAGCTTTTGCAGGAAGTTAACTGCTGTGTATCTTAACTTTAGTGTTCAAACAAACGGCTCCTTTTGACTCCTTAACCTGTAACATTTCCTTCATATTGCTTCACAACCTTCATTCTGAGAGAACTGATACAACAAAACACAGAGGTGAAGGAGAGAAAAAGTGGAGGACAAAGTAAAACTAGTTCGTCAGAGTGAGAGAGAGAGAGCTTAAACTTTTAAGGACCGGAGCCTTTGAACTGTGCAGGCGTGGACATAACGACGGCGGTTGAGTGTGATAGGCCAAGACGATGAATGTCATGGCCAATCATGTACGGATCAAAGCGAGGTTTCATGACTGATGGATCAGTGCGGAGGAGAGGGAGAAAATCAAACGCAGTGGGGAAGGTGGCTAAATCACATCCCTTCGCTTTGATGAGGAAGAAGGCAGAGGTAACGTCGCAAAAGATGGGGTGGAGCAGGGGAATAAATGAATTAAGAGAGAGCCAAGTCACCGCTGAAAAACATGGCAGCCAGCTGTGTCACCCTCACTAGTATCAGATCTCATCTCAAGAAAGAGAGATGGGTGTTTTTAAACCACTGCTTTCTTAGAGGAAAGAGTGTGACTCAGGTTTTTCTCATTTATGAGCTGACGATTCACACTTTACTTTGACATGCTGGAAATAGCCGTGCACGAACATGTACCACAAAACCCTTGTGAATTCTAGCCACGAGAGAGAAGAATAATGTTTGGCACTTTGTGATGTTCAGGATTTATCTGCAGAGGGGGAAATGAGATGGAGATATTCTGTTCACCATGATGTGTATCCCAGGTGTTGAATGTGATGAGCACAGACACGGCCGCCGCTGGATCGATTAGCCTGCGCTGTGAGGTTGCATTGATGAGTGAACAACACAGATGACCCCCCCCCCCCAATTTTCATATCAAAAATTGCTGTTGCGCGCTCATATAGGAGAAACGGACCTCTCTCCAAGTGAGAACAATACATTAGAAGTCCCTCTGTCCTATCCAGCTCCTGCTGTCATCTAAGCAACATCTCATTTAAAGTCTGTTCATTAAGAAGTACCTAATTACACCCACATTATCTATAATTACTGTGTTTTTACATCACGCTTCCAAGATAAAACTCCTTCAATGCTGCTTCAATGTATAATTAGCCTTAGCAAGCACCTACTACACACATAATTAGAAAGAAATTGATACTAATACACCTGTCTATGAGGCAGAGAAAAAAAGTAGTAGCTACAAAGACACAAAATAAACATTTTCACAGACATGATTATTGTTTAACTGAATACTACGAGTTGAAATCCTGCTGGGATAATACTCTGCTGAACAGAGAGGTTGGGAGAGCGTTTGCGTCGTGTGTCTGTGAAGTAGAAATAGCCAAAGACAGAGGTGAATGCTCGGATTTTGTGGCCAAGCAAGGCTGGAAAACTGCTTGAGGCCCCAAAGAACTGAGGGAGCGTCCAAAAAATGACTCCGCAGTATTGACAGCTACAGCAAAAAACACTCTAAATAGCTTTCCTAAAGCGACTGCCGCAAGGACTGAAACCTGCAAAACTCCCTCATGGGGCTCTGTTGCACTCTGGTCTAGCTGTTTACTGTGACGTTAAGAAACTCTAATCTTGACCTGCCCAATGAGGAGCTGTACTTCCAGCAGACACAAAAACAGAAGAGAAAAGAGTGGAAGAAGTGGTGGAAACAGAAACAGGACAACACTAAGGGTGCTCCAGTGACTGAGTAACCTAAATACTCAAAGTTTGCTGGTTCACTCTTTCTTTTCTTTTTAAAACATTTAGTGCTAGGTGCCAGCTTGGTGTAGCAATCTAGGACTTATAATAACAGTAATTTGTTAACTTAGCGAGCTAGTTAGAATGTAATTTAACAACAGTGTTCAAGGTAATCAAGGAACAGGGGGAGATCTGTGGTAAAGAGGAATAAAATACAGTGTATCAGGCTTTACCTACATAGGCAGTAATAGGATCATTTCTTACAATCAGAAAAGTACAGAGTATCTCCAGCCAAATCTTTAGCTGACAATAGAGTGCAAGTAAACTGGATAAACAGTAATTATAAGATGAAGGTATATTTAACTGATTGTTATTTTTGTTGTTATACATATATAGTTAGACATGCTTTTTGTTAGATGTATAAAACCCAGGATTTTCTTTTCTTTTCCACACCTTTTTTATGAGGTCTGGGTGTTACTTTTCCATTTGTTTAATGTTATAGTTGAGAGGGTTCCTGGCAGATTTTCCTCCTCAGACCCTAATGGCTTCTGAAGAGATGTAAGATAGACACAGGGAGGGGGGAAGACAGAAAGGGAAGGAGAGAGCAGTTTGCATGATCACCTGTCGATGACTGATGACTGGCCAGCAATCCGTCATCTCAGGAATACATCTTCCTCCGTCACATCTTTCTCTCACAGCAGGGCTACCCGGGCTTCTGTTTGGCCAGTAGATGGCAGTAATAATCCACCAGAGGAGGCCACTGAGGCAGGCAAGAGGCACGTTGCAACAGCAGGAATCTCATAGGTTAATTACATAGCACTCTCATGCCAGGGAACGTGATCATTCAAACAGTATCTAACTGGATAGAAGCATAGAGAGAGATCAGGAAGGATAGATAAAAGGGAAATGTGTGTGAGAGGGATGGCAGGCAGAGAAAAAAGAGAAATCTTTTATTTTGCCTGCTAATAATTGTGTCACCGTGTTTGCTTGCTAATAATCTGCACACAGCTACTCACTTTGCCATCACAATTTTCAGTGCCCTCTTTTTTCTGTCCCTGTCCACATGATGACAAACAAGACCTGGCAAAGCTGGTGGGCCAATTTCAACAGAACCCATTGACCTATCTTGAGAAGGAGAGAAGTGAAGGTGCCCCCCCCCATCCCACACAAACATATACTGTAGATAGACAGAGATGACAGGCTACAGAGTCATCTGCACTCAGTGAAGTTGAGGATTCTGTGCCTTGCTCAAGGGGACAGCAGCAGTGAAGATATGTGTGCTAAAGCAGATGTAAAACAACCTGAATGCACTTTGCTACCAATGCTAAGGGGTTGAATGAGGAACCCTCTCTTGTTAGACATGATAAAACTATAAAAATGAATAAGTTCTGAAATTGACGCGCAGTACATGGAGCTTTTGAGGCAGTTGAACTGAAGACCATGGGCACCAAGAGAAATATGTTATGCAAGCAAGCGGTTGGACACGTCAGGTCATGTTCTTCCAAAAAATACAGTCTTTTTAGTTCCTTTTTGTGTTTCCACAGACGGTGTTTCCTTGCTGACCTGCAGTAAAGAGATATTGACACAAAAGAGAAAAATTTCATATTAAAAGACCCAGACAGTTCAAACTTTCTTCCATGGGTTTAGCAGCACTTGAGGTTAATAAGTGAAATTGGTCAACGACTGCATCTTATAGAGTATTTACATCTATTTACACAATATGCGCAAAAGATTTCAGATGTTTATTGATACTTTTCTAGGTCACAGCTCACCTGTTATAACTTTGTCCGCTCTGCCGTCTGCTCCGTCCTTGCTGTTAAATAATCCAATCATGCTTCACGTGAATTTGCCATTTGTCACAGAAATGAATGGGAGGTGGCAGCCTCCACATAGTTTGTCACATTCAGTGCAGCTGAAAGAGTAATTGGGCGATGCAGGAATAGGCCTCTGGAGTTTTGTTTTTAGAAGTGGTAATGGATGAAGGACTGAAGGAGGGTCAATAAAGAACTCTTACCAGTTCAACTTTAGCTCACCCTGAAGGTTAAGGTCAAGGTCAGGGTTGGGGCAAATTAACTACACAAGTTTGTTTAAGGGAAGTATCTTATTTTCAGTTTACTCACTGACTTGTTATTCTCCCGCACCATTTTTTAGTCTCAACCTACCAGCTATTTCACCACATAATCTTGAAGATGGTGACTTTATGAATAGAGGACTCTGCTGGTCTAGGACATCTTAACAACTCTATCTCTGAAGCTTTGAAAACCTTGTTATTGCTTGATAAACTCACTCTACAGTACTCAGTCTCCATAGATTTAGTGATTCATCATGCCGGCCTGCTTGTAAGACAGAACCGTTAAAAACCACGAAACCAATCAAAGTTTCAATTGGAGTGACAGACACGTAGTGGTTCTGCAAGGTCACATAGAATTGATCTGTTGTCCTTAACCAATCTTGACATCCTTGTCAACAAACTGACAAAAAAATAAATTAAAATGAGTTGATTTGAGTTTGCAGATGTCAGATGACGCCACTCAAAGAGGACAAGGTGTTTTTTTATCCTTGTGTGTTGGTACAGCACTTGATGAGTATTGCCACGTGAGCGAATGGATTCATGTGCTGTACTAGATACACAGTAGTCTATATGCTCATATATAACGTGTAAATCCCTTTGCATTTCCAGTAATGATGAAAGGTGTTCGTAAAATACAAGACAAGCAGCAAAAAGAGTATCATAACATAAAAAAACTGGCGGTTTTATAAGGTTGGTTTACAAGATTGAATGCGTTTAATAATATATCATGTGCTGTATGTTTCTGGGCTTGTGCATATTTGTGTGTGTGCATGTGTGTGTGTGTGTGTGTGTGTGTGTATATATATATAGCTACACATCTAGAAAGAAAGAGCAATGCAAAATGAGGTAGCGAGTTGGAAAGCGAGAGAGCTACAATATGTGTTAATGGGCCTGCAGTCTATAACCATGGGCTAGAAGCATGACCACTGTAAACAGGACTCATTAGGGTCACTGTAGTCAGACATAAATAGTATAAAGAATGCACAGGGGTACCCGTTTGCCCATTTAGCGCAGAAAGCGTTGACCAACTTGGTGAAGAGGCTCAGTGTGCGACAGTGTATCCCAATTATACTGTGCTCCCACTTTGGCAATTTCTTTCCTCATACCCATGTACAAAAGTGGTATTTTGTCATTGGAATCAGCAGTGGTTGGAATATTTTCCGGGATAGTAGGGTCGGAAAATCCATTTTCCGATGATGCACCACCTCAAAGGCAGAATTTGCACAGTGTGACACAAGAACACAAAAGTGTTTACTGGAGACTCGCAGACAATTTTTACTCATGGGACAGTTAAAGGACAGTGTTGTTGTCATGGGGTGCTGTACTCTATTTACTTCTGTTTCAACCACTCATTTTGTTAGGTGTTATGTATGTATATAGAGAGTTCTATACAGTATATATATTATTTAAATTTTCAGAATAAAGTCCTTCAGATGTCAAACCTGGCCTGAATGTGACAATAAAACCGAACGTAATGTTTTTTTATTCCTTGGTGGAGACTTGCCTTGCTTCCTGTGGCTGTCACTTGAGTGACACTAAGCAAAATTGAACTTAATCACAAAGATAGATATAAAGTTGTGACTATTTCCAGTGCTCACATTATCACATGGCCTCGGGTCTGAGCTATTCTGTGGCCAAAGAACAGTTTAGCAACAATTAATTGTGCAAGCTGTTTTTTTAATATAATGTGCAATAAGGAACCACAGCAAATTGCTTGCTTTATTAACAAAACCAAAGTTACGGCTACAACTTGGACATTTAGCCGACATGCCAAAATCAAAATAAAAGAATAAGTCGGTTAACAATTGTGGCCCACCTCAGTAAGCACCCTTTCCTCTTTCTGTGTCCCAGTTTTCTACATAGACTGCCTCGTGATGGTGACTGAGTGTTAAAGAGAGTAGATAAAAGCTTTAGAGGATTTCGGCGGGGTGGAGAAAGTTGGAAAAGAAAAAAGATAGAGAAGACAAGGGGATCTAAAAGTCCAAAAAGAGACAGACTTTGTGATGAAATAACAAAATACGAGGGGGCAGGAGTGGCTGTACCGCTGTGCAGTCTGATCCTCCTCAGTTAGGAGTGTGCCATCGGATGGGGTGGCGGGGCTAGCGAGACACCCAATAGGGAGTGACAGATATCACCCAACACTACTCTGCTCTGCAGCGATATCTCCAATCCAATTCTCCAAAAACTTTCTTTCTTCTTCTCTCCTAGCACCTGTCCAACTTTTCAAAGAAATCACTTCCCCTGAATCTGAAGGACCACGGTTTCCTTTAGTATTGATAGAAATGCTCTCAATGACCCAATAAAATACACCACCACCTGACAAAGAACCCAGAGTCTCTCTGACCTCCATGCGTAAGGTATCGCTTAAAATATCACCCCATCACACTCTCCCTGAAGCACCATCTTATTGTCACAAACAGTAATTGTACATTATGCACAACCATGTTAATAGCTGATAATGTAAATCATATGTGATGTATATGGTTATGATTGGAGCAAAACAAAACGTGCAACATCATTTTATACATTGGCTGATTAGGTTATCAGGCCCTGTGCTATTGTGTGCCCCTGGGAGTGTATACATGTCCGAGTGAAGTAGGTCATAATGATCCATACATGACTGCTGTGATGTGAGGGCATGTCTGGACAAGAAGTGATGCCTGAAGAAGGTGGAGCTTGCTTGACAGCAAATAAATTGAAGTTGGCAGCTGACCAGACTAAAGAGAGAAAGTTAGCATCTATCTTATAATCCTGCACCTGTTAACAAGACATGACAGATGGAAAAGCCACACTTCATTAATGTTACCTCAGCAAGCATCAAATAGACAGTCGGCCACTAACAATTAAAAAGGGCTTTCCAGTGACACAGGGCACACTCCAGTTGCGCTACACAGACGAACATTTCACAACGTTTCCATACTTTAAATCAGTATGCGTGGTTATTATTTTAGACCAAAAACAGTTTAGGTTCTGGAGCATGTACAAACATGAATTTGCATATTAGCTTTAACCGCAGGATTAAAATATATGAAACAGACAAAACATCAAAATTAGTTTATCTATTTGTATAGTTGGGATTCTCTGAATGAAATTATTAGATTTATTATATGCAGCAGTGAGGTACCTAAAACATGTCAGTTGTCCATCACAGAGCTTCCTGCCTCATGCTAAATGCATGTTGGGGAAGGCTTCAAGGCTGTGGCTATGAAATGGATTAGGTTCATGAGGAAAAAAAAGAAAAAATTATCCTGACATATTGAAAGGATGGATTTCAGGCACCATAAGACATTAAATCCTTCACGGGCGTTCCACAGACGGAATAGTTAAGTTGAAAATACTATGTCAGTGGTGAATACATGCGCGCACAAACACACACTCATTCTTACATGCATGCGTATGGTGCACACACATCACAATAACATTCTGTCATACATTTGTGCTCTTTCACACAACCGATGAATCACACACACACACACACACACACACACACACACACACACACACTCTCCAACACACACATACACACACAGAAGCATCATATCTCTGGTGTTCACCTTGACTTAGCAGAGGGCTGCCTTCATAAATCCCTCCTTATCTTGGGTCTCAAATGCACCCAGATATATGACCATGGAATCTGACTGAAATATGTAACATTATCAACAGCAGTGATGGGCACGCGCACACACACACACACGCACACACAAATAGGCACAGACAAATGCCAGTGTTATAAGTGTCTTCTTAATGGCAGAGAACCAAATCAATTACTTATTACATATGATGCATTGAAAAAGTAATCAGATTACTTTATTAATCACTTAACAGCCAATGTTATTAGTTGTTACTTTACTTTAATTAATCAACACAAGTGAGTCAATGGTGCCTCTGAAACAACTCTAAATCCTAAACAACAATCATTGTTTCTAGAATAACTATATATATATATCGATGCCAATGTAATGTGTAGGATGAACCTAGAGAATTATTCATCCTCTCGGCTTTATGGAGCTTTATAGCAAGTTTAAATTAATTGCTTACCTCTCCACCCAATTTCACGGTTTTGGTTCACTTTCATCGCTCCTGTAGCACGGTTTTTGGCCGCAGCAGGCAGCTGTTTTCAGTTAAAAAGCTTAAAGGCCCACACCACAGATAAAGTTAGCAACTAGAAGGTGAGCATAATGAAGCATTTAGCAGCTAAAGAGCCAGATAGTTTCCACAGGCGTTGGTAGAGACCAAAATAGATAAGAGACTGGACCGCATAGTTTGTTACAACCTATAGTAAAACGGGAAGTAAAATCTAACAGCCGTATCAGACAGAATCGGTTATTCCAGCAAGTGCCGCAAAATGACATGTTTATGTTCAAGCGACCGTGCCCTCAAGTGGCTGTAGTCAGTGTTGTGCTCAAAAGTTCAGTCCACACAGATTAAAATGAAGTAGTTGACGTTCATTCTTGTTCACAATTTTCTTATTGGTAAATTGCCGACTGTTTGCTAATGAGTTCACTTGGAGATAATATGTCAATGTTGAATTCACAACTTGTTTCTACTGCCCAAAATTGCCCATTTAAAAAAAATCAGTTATTGCAGATTTGAGCTAGTTTATGTTTTGCAAGTATTCCCAGTCTTAGGCTGAACCAGAGTGGTTCACACACTCTTCAACTCTGATTCCAGAATGTAGACTTACCGTTTGCCAATAAAGATTATAGATTACATAATGTGCCTTAGGTTTTCATGAAATTCTGGCAAGTCATGTACAGGTACAGTGTAAATCTGCTTGATGGTGCTTTATACTGTGTCTTCTACTGTCTTACACTTTCTCTACATTTTTCTATAAAAAAATATTCCATATTCCATGTTCCTACTTAGGAACTAAGACAATCAAAGTGACAGTTATAGAGGCATCTCCATGTAACATTGCTCTCCCTTAAGTCTTGCACCAAGAACTCTCTACACAGAGAGGAGTTGATGGGATGGAGAGACAGGTGTGCGAGTGGAACTAGGTTGGTCAAGACTCCTGGGAACCAAAGCGTGTCAGCGCTTGGAGTGCCATGGCTGATTGCTGATACAGGTCTTGCTGAGTATCTTAAACCCAGAGCCGCATTGTCTGGTGGAAAAGAGGAGGATGGGTTGACAGCGGAAAAGAAGGAAGACGGACAAACTAATAGAAAGACTTAAAACCTTAGCAAAAACAAAAAAAAAGCTCCAAGGGCAGTGAAAGAGAGGACTGGAGTTGGAAAAAGTGAAAGCAAGAGAGGTGAAAGAAGACTGAAAGAAAGAGGTGAGAGTTGGATGCACAGAGGGAATGCAAGGAGAGTCATTTCACAGCGTCGGTGCGCTGAGGGGGATAAGGGGAGAGGGAAAGTAAGGAGAGCAGAGGTAGAACACTGAGGTTGGAGCCCTGGCATCCGGAGGGACAACCCACCTGCAGAGCAAAGCCATTGGGCATTGACACTGCCCCTTCCATGATTAATAGGGCTGTCGCTTATGACAAATGCAGCACTGTGTACGTGGCCTACTTCAAGATAGCAGAAACGCAGCATTCCTCCTTCTACTTGTCTTTTAATCCCTCTGTCTCCCCCTTTTTTTTCTCCCTATGTAAAAGGAGGACCAAGTACCTTCTACGTCTCCTCTATCTCCTGCTTTCTTGTTCTTGTGCGGTCCTGCCTTCATGTGGGGCGATAAAGATTCTCCTACGCTGACAATGTGCCTTCCTCTTTCATGTGATTAAAGAAGGAATGTTCAGGGTAGGGCATCATTGAGTTTTTGTGACAGCGAGGTCCCTTACAAGTGCAGGACCTCAGGACTCACTGGGGTGCTTTTTCCTCCTCACTCTCCCTGTAACACTGCATCTCATTGTGCATCTCTACAGTACCCTGATACTCCCTGCATTTGCCTCCTGTACAGCAGCTGGCCCTGAGCCTACATAACGTCCGCGAGTCGGAGATGAAATTGATTTTGTGTAAGGGTCAGTTCCGGTACTGAGATTCACCGGCGAAACCGGACCCATGTAATACTGCGCTCTGCACCATAGACGTAAGAGGAACTTCACAGAGGAAGCTGCTTTAGTAGGACCTGCAGCTTTAAGTTTTGTCCCAAGAGGTGTCACAGTATGCCGCAGTTCTGCATCTGTGTCTGCTTTTGATGCCTCTCTGGCTACGCGGAGTCCTTCCGAGCGCAGTGTCCCTCTGGGTCTGTCAGCCTGCATGGAACAAAAGCTTCTCAGCGCACAAAAACACACATTATCAGAAGTTGTAAGCTGCTGGTACACTATGTAGTTCATGTAATCATAAAATATGGAACATGTGCGAGGTCAGAGGGATTTTCTTTTTTTTTTTTTTACTGCAAAAAGTGAATTTTTTTAAATTTATTTTCCTCATCATGCTTACATAATTTTGGATGATCTAAGGCAGAGAAAACACAGCCAGTTCCATTTAAAATTGTAATTTTTTAACAGGGTGTGCACCTTCTTTATGAATACAGTACCTTCCTGCAAACGCAGAAGAAGCTGCTTGATACGTGAGCATCTTAAACTTACTTGTAGAAACGAAGGGAAAATTATGGAAGAAGTGAAAAGGAGAGGGCACTGAATGGCTGTATATGTGTGCTTAGGGTGACAGGGACTGTTTTTTTTGTTTTCTTAGTGAGTCCATACTTAACCTGGGTAATTGGCCAGTTACCTGCTGCGGTCTCTCTAGGGAGTTGCTACATCAAAGGTTAGGTGTATGCAAATTGCTCTTTTAACCTTGTGATCACTTTATGAGGCTTTTTATTCTATGACCTCACTATCCAGAGATGCTGAATACCGAGGCAGATAGATGGAAATTATTTGACCGTGAAATCCTTGTCACCAAATAAAAGGTGTCAAATCTGGCGCCATGCGGTAAAAACACACTGCGAGTGCGATTCCCTTTGAGAATGACTGAAATAATGTGGTGTGATGTTGTCAAATTTATAGCGCACATGAAAATGTTGATGTGTTGAGTGCTTCGGTGTGATATACTGTGCCCCTGCAGTGCGAGTGAAGCGTTGGATGCAACGCAATTGCCGATAACAACATAGTTGTCATTACTCATTACTCTCTCAAAAGAAAATCTGACAATGTGAATCACAGCTTGTAGTAGAAGTGTCGGTTCAGTGGCCATCTTTGTTGCGTGTCCAGAGACGAAAGAAAAAAGATAGATGGGTATATGGGTGGATGGATAGGTAGATGGTCTCTTATTGAAAATGCTCTGCTGGGAGAGGGGATGCGAGATGTGGCTCTGATGCTGCTGCCCTGGCACACTGTGGCAAATGATATTGCACTTGCCACTGCAGACCTGTAAAAAGATCTACAACTTTGTGCTATACACATTATAAACGACCTAAGCTTCCTCAAGAAGTGGAGTCTGCTCTGTCCCTTTGCAGTATACAGCCTCTGTGTTGCATTACCAGTCCAGTCTGCGGTTGAGATAGACTCTATCTGTATCCCTCAACTACTTCCACCTCCTCTTGAAGAATGGTAATAGTGTTTTAGTATAGCCCTGGTCCCTTTCAAGTCTACAACTATGTCCTTGATCTTCACCATATTCAAGATGATAATACTAATTATCAAAAAAGTTTTTGCATTTTGAATAGTTAGAATACAAGAAATGCAATGCTAATAAATGTAAGGTCGGGCTATTAGACTTTCTTTCAGCCTTGCTGAAGTCATTACTGTCAAGGCAAGATGGACTGAGTCGGATCAGACAAGTGGAATGAAATTCAAGTGGGATTTTTCATTAAGGGCTTTCCATTAAGATCTGATGCCGCAATTTAGCAGCAAGTTGAACTTCCAATTAAGAGGAAAGGCACAAAAAAGTTAGATTACTCCATTTGACGGCGGCCTGGCTAACAACTTAGATATCGAGTTGCTGCTCCATCACGTAGAGATGTGGTTAAGATGTCCCCGGATTCCTCCCTTTTGATGTGGACTGGGAAAGACAGATTGGAGGGGTGCACCTAAGGACATGCTGCAGGTTGAAATATATCACTTTCTACACCTGAGTGTTTTCGTCTTCCTACAAAATGGATGCGTGGTTGAACTTTCGTCCAGGAAAAGTGAGCCGCACTTCCACTAACGCTGGGAAGTGAGTGAATGTGCAACAGATGCTCACTAGTCAAAACAAGCCGGGGTGTGAGTCCCAAAAATGTCTTGAATGGTGCCAGCTGTCAGCAAGGCCGCCTGTCAGTCAGCAGTCTCACTGTCTACCATTACACAGTTCTAATTTTGTCCCACGCAGGCACCTGTAGCCCCTGCGGTTTGTATGTGCATGTAGCTGCCTGTGTGTGTGTGTGTGGATGTCTGCACACACCCTAACATGCACCCCTGCCAGTGTGTCTCCTTGCATTGCTTCATCTGTGACTGTCGGTCATCTGTACACGCAGATGTGCATCCTCGTGCTGTGTGTTATGTCCCTCTGAGTGACTTGTGGTCCTCGAGGGGGTGTGCGAGCTCTTCTGGAGGTGCGTGTGCAGCGATGAGGAAGAGAGTGACAGCTCATGTCACCCCTTTTCACCAGACTGAGGTAGATCAAAGGCAAATAAATAAATAAATTAAATCAAGAGACAAGGAAGAAGGAAGACCCTCTCCTTTTGCTTTCTCACTGGAGGCTGTCTGGAACATGACAAGTGCATTCACACGTCCTAGAGAGAAAGAAAAAACAGAAGGTACACACGCACACACAACACACACTCACACAAGTATACACTGGTAGACAAGCGGATACAAGACACAAAAGAAAAGACACATTCTAAGGTTCGTGACATTTTCTCTAACCCATAACATAAACTCAGCTCTACATCGTCTTAATGATTACCTTTTACACTCAGAGTAATAAGTGTTCCAAAGTGTCAACTAGTGCCCTCTGGAATCTTTCTGGTCCCCGGGTTTCAGCTGTCAGGGAAGGCCGTTGATTTGTGGAGCTTGTTGGAGCCTGAGAGGAAGATTCGCAAGATGCCACCGGTCACAAAATACTTACAGCATATAATTCAAAACTCCAAGGGCGGTCACAGACTGTAAAAAAAAAAAAAAAAAAAAAAAGGGTTACATTCACACATAACCACACACTTGTGCGACCGCGCGCGCACTGATCAATTTGACAGTGGGCATTGGGGGACATGTCATCATGGCTGTAAAAATGAAAATGACTTTCATCACTTGCTGAGGACGCCGAACAAGTGGACCTGACTCCTTCCACATTCTTAATGTCTCTTTACACACCTCTTTAGTGAACTACACCTCCGCCTTGGTATATTTTTATCCTGATGTCCTTTCCTTTTCCTTTTCTCTGCCCTCAATACTCACTCTCTCCACCCTTCTGTTATGTTCTCCCTCTTCCCCTTTTTTGTCCTAACCACCCCTCATTTTTGTTCTCTGCTCAACTTCTTTCTTCCTACCTTATGGTTTCTCTTTCTCTCTTTAACTTTATAATCCATCATTTATAAATCTGCCCTACAGTTCCCATTTAATCTTACGTACGCTGTAATCCCCTTTTTATCATCCACAGTGTCTGTCAGTACAGGACTCAGCTTTGACCTTTTCATGACAGAGGTTTACATTGTGCCTCTTCTTTTGGGAATGAATGTGACCAAATACCAGTAAAAAAGCTACAGTTTACTATAATAAATAGCAGTGTGATACATTATGGGGACACCCATAGGTCTAACCCTCCCGACCCTATGTTGTCTTCCACTATGGGGTATAACGAGCATTAAAAATGACCAGCAGACATCTGTTTTTGATTTATTTTGTTAGGCCTTTATTGTGCAGTCTGAAAAATAAGGAATTATTTGTTTTGCTTTTTTTTCCCTTCTATTTAATGTTAATCTACTGAAAAATGGCAAAGTGGCTTTCGTTTTTCTCACGTCTTTTACCTCACAGTATATATTGTGTGGGACTTGGAATCCAGGAGGTCAGGTGATAAATAGTTGTAATAAAGCAGAATTATCCTTTAAAATGCTTTCCATACAACACCACATAATCTTTCACTTTAATGTGTGTGTGTTTGTGTGTGTGTTTGGGTTTCTTAGTCACATCTTTCAAATGAAAAGCTGAAATTGAGTCCAATATCTCTCCAATTTTCTCAAATGAAACCACAGTCAACGCCGTAGACCATAAACCTCTTCTCCCCAACTGAAAGAGAAATGTCCCTTTTGCCCAGCACTGCTTTGTGCCTGGACTTGTATTGTTGATGTGACATACAGCCTTGTGATGTTCAACATTCTTCCCCCTTCGCATTTCTTTAACAGATAGAGGACTGAGAAATCGTACAAAACCTCCATCTCTGTCTCACTGTATCTATTTTCTCACATCATCTCTCTCTCTCTCTCTCTTTCTCTCTCCCTCTCTCTCTGTCTCTCTCTCCCTTTTCCTTCACCCTGACACTTCCCCACCTCCCTCACTCTCACATCACAGGGAACATTGTCCAGAACAGACAGGAGAAGCCTGTCATGGTGCATCTTGAGAGACAGATTGCGATGAGCACTGTTCCTGACATGGTAAGTGGGTATAACAAAGGCCTGAGGAGAGTCTCTTGAGCCATTGTAACAGACTAGCATTGGGATCAAGAAAATGTGACTGTGTGTTTGTCTGTGTGTGTGTGTGTGTGTGTGTGTGTGTGTGTGTGTGTGTGTGTGTGTGCGCGTGTGTGTGTGTGTGTGTGTGTGTGTGTGTGCCATGCTGAAGGGGGATGGGAGAGAGCAGAGCAGCAGCTGACACTTAACTGTACCAGTATGTTTGCTGTGTTTGTGTCTCTCCGTACTCACATCATATAGTGTGGGTTTGTTTGAACATATTAAATGGACAAAGCAAAAAAAAAAATGCTGAAACCAAATGAGTTTTGTAGACACTCTTGAGTTGACTGCTCAGCATGACGATGTGAATTTAAAAGGGCACAGGGCTGTGAGGCTGCATAAAGGGGGCCAAAAATGAAATGCACTCCTTTGTTGCTATGGATACGACTGGTGGAAAATCTCAAACACAAAGCTGTTATATAATGTGCACTGTCACCATAACCACATCGATCCCATTATGCATTTAATACACATTTGTGACTAGATTTGCTGACAAAATGTCCCAAAGTTTATGGCGAGAAAAATCTGCATGTATTCATGCATTGTACCGAGTCTGGCACAGCTCCAAAGTGAGAGCATTTTAAATTCACCAAGCTCAGAAATAGGGCTGAAACTAAAGGTTATTTTCACTATTTATCAATCTGTTGATCATTTTCATGATTGATCGTTCGGTCTATAAAACTAGATACAAAATTGTGTACAATGCCCAAGGTGATATCTTTGATCCAAACCCAAAGATATAATACTTTCAATAATAGAAAACAAAGCAAAATGTAAAAATCTGACACATTTATGCTGTTGAGATCTATGATTTTGTAGAAGTTGGTGGGGGTTGTTTGGTCTTGGCAGAGGCATGCACCCCACAGAGTTCCATTCTAGTTGCACCCGCTTTTAAGAGGATGAGGATTTTCCACGCAAAACGATGTCTCGTTATTTGTATAGTAAATCCGGGGGATTACAGAATCAACTTTGCTTCACATGTTTGTGCTGTCCTTTCTTAAAGGCATACACAACCAGCAAAGAGGTGCATTTTTGCAAACACTTCAGGTGTCAAGGGCAGAAGGTGTCACACCTGCCTCCGCAGACAGGTGTAAAAGCCGTTGTAAATCTGGCCTGTGATATTTTCAGAGGCAGGTTTCCCACCCCATACTGTTTTTCAGGCACTTACTTTGCATGGACAAGTGCAACCAACTCACAAAGCGGAAGCTATTTTTGGTTGCTGTTCTTGTTTCTGCCTTCATTTTTTGTCAGCTTAAGTATTAAAAACGTAGTAATAATGCAATTAACAACAGGTAATAATTTCTCAAAAGTCTCATTAGAGCTTTTTTTTTTCCCCGGTCCATTAAAGATCAGATGGAATAAAAGAATTAAAAGCAAAAATAAAACCCAGATTTGGAAACACTGTGGCTCATCACACAGCCGGATAAATACTTAAATGCACCTCCGTGGCCCATTCCAACTCATTCACACATTATTTAACAACTGCAGTCTACACTTCAATAAATGTGATCACCATTATAATGTGTCTCTGTGTGAAAGACGTGGACTAAAAAAAAAGACTTCTACAAAAAAGTTTGAGGATTTGGCAAGCCTTTATAAATTCACGAATTGTATTCAGTGTAATGGAAAACTGATGTTAGATTTGTTTTGAGGTATCAGAGTGCCTCACCTGCTTTGTCAGGCTAGTGTTTGTCTGAGAGTGGAAACACAGCTCTGAGCATCATGACATTCAACTGTCCTGCCCGGAAAAACAAGTTATGCCAAAATTTAATTCACAGATTCCATCCGCTCATCTGACCCCCAAAGCGAGTTAAGCGATAGTTTGAGAGCTTTCTCTGGAAGATTAAATTTCCCTCTAGCTAAATCTCCTTGTGTCCTTTTTGATTCCTGTAGGCAGGGAAGAGCGAGATGTACGGTAATCGCCCTTCTCAGATATTGTTTTCTGTTCCTGGCGGGACTTGGCGCTGGCGATCTAAAATGTGTGTGCGATGCCAGGAGAAGCTTCGTTTTTAAGAAATATTTTGTTAATTGGACTGAATTAACAATTCATCATCATTATTATAATTTTTTTAAATAACAAAGACTTGTCACACATCCAGCAGGTATGGAGCAACATTAGCATTCATTTGCAGTCGTATCCCTAGGTATCTGGCAAATGGAAGTCCAGTTGTTTTGCTTCGATCTCCTCCGCCACCAAAGCACATAATGTGGCTTTTTAGCTACTGAATTTTCACTATATCCACCACTTAGTTACTACCTGTGTCTTTATGCCATTTGTTGCTTGGGCAGATAGTGCATAGTGGTTTTATCTTCTTTTTTTCTTTTTTTTTAAATTACATTTATTTGTTGTTGTTGAAAGCAGCCCGCTGCGGCTGTGTGAAGTTGACGCCAGCAGTGAACGTGAAACAAACAGTAAAGTTTCAGGCTGTGCAACAAAAACAATGAGCAGAAAGATGCTAAAAGTATATAGAGCTAAGGGGGCTTTTAAATTTGGATAACAATTCTCTGTGCGTTCATCACTACAAGCAACTTTCATCCGTTCAACCCATTGTTAATACTGAAAATAAATATCTATAGTGCAACTTTGAAGCATCACTGACAGCATGTGTGTATAATGGGCTTACTTCAAACTATTAAAATGAGACAGCTTTAAATTAAAACAACGCTATAAAGTATACCACATCAAAGTGGGACAAATTATATTTGATCCCCTAAACCATAAACCATGTATTGTCTTCTGTCTTAGCGATTTAAGAGAACATTCACTTTTAAAATAGTTATTGTTCCACATGTGCACAGAAACTGAGGAAATAATACAGTTAAGTACAACGACAGAGAAAGGAGTTCTCAAACGTTCCATCTAATAAATCAACACCATCAAGGATAATACCGCAATCCCTCGTATCTTTTTAGTCTTTCTCAAAGCTGCATTCAAGCCGTCTGACGCTCATGCAATGTTCTGTGTGAAACGAGGATCTGTACCACCTCAGATTTGCCCCCAGCGTCCTTCAAGTCCAGTGCAACATCAGAGATTCACTGCACTCATATCTATCAGAACCCCTCAACATAATATATTCAGCTTTCCTCGCCTTAAGTTAGATCTGACATTGGGCCTGTGAAATGTAACAGCCCGTGGTCACAAAACTCTCCAGTAATCAGCGAACAAAAGAGCTGAAATGAAGGGATCAATGTGAGTCAGTGTTATCTCCCTTAGTGCCTGCAGCATGTAACACAGGAAGGAAGTGTCATTGAGGTAAACCGATTCACATTCAGTGTTGGAACATAGCTACGAGCACAATCTGCAGTGCATGCGGCTCTGGGAAGGATTCAGTGATGATGCTGCGAAGGTTCAACCAGTCACAGTCATGAGAGAGAAACGAGAGTCGAGCTGAAGAAGACCTGCATGGGAGTCATCATTAACAGGTACTGTCTTGTAGACAGTCAAGATGTCCCTCTCTTCAGCTACATCCTTCAGCTCCTTCTGGATCCTGATGTGTTTCCAGGCCATAGGATGTGTAACCCATTGGCGTGCTGTCAGGATAAGCAAGGTTGACCAGTTACAGCTAAAAATACACATCAATTACAACCATACCAAACTGGAAGCAATATCTGTCCTTACGTCTCAGAACAGTCTTCTGTCCCATAGGGGATCTGATATTGTCTATTTGCATTCATCATTTAATTTACACAGTAGGCTAATGCCTCTGGACGCTAGGGTGACCACCAGCTGTTGCATCTATTGCGTCCAGCTATGGCGTGGCTGTGTCCCGTTGACGGAGGCTGGGTGTTGTCAAGCAGAGAGCAGAGCAGCAGTTTGCATATGCGCATTGCGGACAATCCTGGGATGTTTGACAGTTGACTAGCTACAGCCAGCTACAGACCAGTGTGCTTGTCAAGCTGCCTTTGACTCAGCTTCCACCGTTGTGAGCTCAGAATATTGCATGCATTATTATACAAATGTGCAGATGTCTGAGGAAACTGAATTACACAGTCCTTTCTTCCTAAGCGTTAAGAGGTAGCACTAGCAAGTAAATAAGGAAATTACACTGTGATTTATCATCTCAAATCGGTGTAAGTTCTCTTCATCAACTCTAGCCATGCCAGGTTTGATTAAAAAAAATCGGTAATTATATTAGCATGTTCTCCTTTTCCTAATCAAAGAGTAGGGTTCTCTGTGCAAGATCTGTAGTAGGTTTGAGACGGCACGTTGATGCAGGAAAAATGCAGAACTGTGCATCGTCACTGGAGTGTGTCATTGTCAGTTGAAGCTAAATATTTTCAGGATAACCTGAAGACGTGATAGATATGTTACCTCCATACTGCACATTACCTTTGTATGTCAGTTCAAAGGAACAATACTACTACTTCTTCGGCCAGGAAGGAGTGCAGCAAGATGCAGGAGAGAGACTTTCAGCACAGGAAAGGCAGTCAGCACAAAATCATGAGACAGCAAAGGCCCTGACATTAAGTGGAGTGAACAGTGGAATCACACGTTTGGGATGGTAGTTTGTGGGGAGTGGGTGTGTAGTTGGTTCTTTTGCTCCGTTTTGCTATCTGTAAAAATCACCACATGCCACTGGTGTAATTTCTTCAGTGTTGTGGAAGCACCAAGCATACTTCCAATGAGAGTTGCCCAGGTTGCAGCCAGGACAATCTTATCTGGCCCCTCACAGTGCAAAGGAGCATGTCCAAGCTTCTCAATAGTACCTAAGTATAGAGGTAATATCCCATTTACTTTGTGACAAATAAATACTTGACCAATATACAGCTCTATCTTTTGTGTTTGCTGTCTGTCTGACCTGTTGCCTCTGCCCTAGCTGGCTCTCCCACAGCAGCATGTTGGCTGCTGTCCTCCTCCTCCTCCTCCTCATCCTCCTCCTCCTCCTCCTCTCCTACATCTCTTGCTTCATTAGCTGCAGCTATCCCTTCCTGACCCTCTCTTGCTGCCTCAGCTGCCACAGCAGTACTGGTTGTCGACAGGAAATATACAAAACAAATTAATTGGATAGCTAATCACACTGGTCGGACCTTTCAGCTTGCCCTCTTGTGTTTCCTTAAGCTTCAAGGTAGCTGCTCTGCTTTGGTAATTTCTCTCGTTCAGACTGGCCTTCCTCAGCCCCTTTTTGACTCTGAAAATACTTTTTTCAGTATTCATGTGGATTAAGGGAGCAAACATTCAGCTCCAGAGTTAAAGGATTAACATTAGGTACTTGCACACTCTAGTCGATATTGACTAGCATCTACGCCAGCCATCTTCTCTGTGGGGGGAAAAGCCAACAACAACCCCTTCCTACTGCACGATGATGTTATGATTCAGTGTGCATGGGGGGGGGGGGTCTGACAGTCTTTTGTCAATGTGTGTGTGAGACAGAGAGAGAGAGAGAGCGACTTGTGACCGAATTTTCACAATGACAGCAAGCGGTGGCATGTCAGATGAAATGTGTTTAACACATAATGATACATATCAATTGTAATGTCAGTGATATAAGTCAGTAGGTGAAATGTCAAACTTGATCCCACTTAAGTTTCAACCATATAAGCCTTTGCATGACCTTTGCACCCCCCCACCCCACTCCAACAGTGGGCCTGGTTCTGCTCCCTCTTCATCACAACAGTATGGTATTCCTGCATAATTGCAGACATGAACTGTGAGCATCTGCACACACAGGGGTATTTTGCAGCTAAGTGTTTACCAGTTGGCAGTTAATGTCAGAGGCTGGGTCTACATTACAAAACATAGTATCGTTAAAGCTGCACTAATCAGTATTTTTACTCGGATCCAATGACTGTAATGTGAGAGGGGTCGCCCATGATGGCGTCCTCACAGAGAATTATCATCCAACTCTGCAGTTTCCCTCACGCTCTACAGTGTTTACATCTTTCAGCTCATTGTTTGTTTGTTTTTTTGGGCCAGCAACTTACAGTCAGACCATTTAGTTCAATCTCACTGCTCTCACCGACCTTATTTCTAGCAGCAGTGGGCAGCTGTTTTCATGGAGAAAAAAAAAGGCTCTGATAAATCCACTGCACATTACCACTGCTTAGCATGTCAGGTGAATGTGATGGATCATTAAGCAGCTGAAGAGCCAGAAACTTTTCGCAGGAGCTGGCAGAAACCAAACCAGAGCTAAAAGGAGAGTGATTATTGGACTTAAAATTAACATTTGTTTGCTACTTTTAAAAGGTTTTGATCAGTAGTGTTGTTGCATTCCCCCCAAGTTGCCAAAATAGCTGTTATTACTGCTTTAAAAGTGGAATTGGTGATCACTATTATATGAGGAAAAGATTGTAGTAGCGCTGATTTGAAACCCCCTTTCCCAGTAAGGCAACCATTAAAAATCTATGACTGGTCCCGCTGCGAACTGAATTATGTTGCACGAGATGATTATCCTCTCCAAATTAATTTAAGTCTGAACAGCTATGTTTATTTTTGGATTACAGATAGCACTTGCCAGAGTGTTTTTATGGTTTGACGGTCCCTACACAATGGGTACCACTCATTGCGACGACGCTCCATACATCTTCCATACAACCGCAACTTCTTCTATGTTGCTCAGGTTTCTCCTCTGGTGAGAACATAGCGTCTGTTCCTTAATGACTTCCCACCTGCTCGAGTAATTAGTAGCCCACTACAGATCAACTGCGCACACGTGGAAGACAGAGAGGGGAAACATACAGTTGTACCAACATTAGTTAACAGAATCCTTTTTTCTTACAGCTAAAGAGCCGCCGTAAGTGATGGTAAATTCTGGAGGATTTAAGAGAAAATCCTGCACACAGCATGGCAGCTGCTTGCTAAAACAGAGGCATCTGTGATATAGATCATTGGAATAGGTTGCCTGAAGCACAGAATGGTGGGAGTTTTCGTGTGTTAGTGGACCAAGGTGACTGAAGCCAGCATTGATGGCCTATGTAGATTACATATTCAATAAAACAGCAATCTGTAGATGAATCTGAAAAAAATGCTAGATGGACGTCTGCTTGCAGTGTGCACATCCACGTATTACTTAATGCGTTGAGCAGTTATCCTTGTCCCATTGAATTCCATATATACACAAAATGACAGGAGTTGTCTTTCTACAAGAGGAAAAACTGAAGCACAAGGTAAAGCAAGTTGTGTTTAATAACTTTTTACATGTCTGCGGCCTTCCTTCAGATCCACCTCTTCTGACACAAATTCTTGAGTCTTGAATACTTTGTATTCTTGAGTGCTTTTGACATTTCAAACAGAACTCAAACATCAAAACATACAGAGATGAGAGGAGCAGCTTGTGAATGTGATTCACTTTTTCACGACTTGAAAAACACTTGCAGTGACACTTGAAAATGGCAGTTTATGTTTATGGCTGGTGCATATGCGCTCATGTACATCTGTGTGCCGTGTGCTATTTTCTGTGTATGTGCGTCTGTGAGAGTGTATGTTCTCGCGTGTCTCTGGGAAAGTGAAGGCCCCTTCCTCACAGTTGGCCTATAACATGCTGGCAGGCTTACTTATGGCTCTGAGCGTCCCCAAGGCTTCCATCTAATTGGTTCTCTACAGGGAACGTTGATGCTCCCATGAATCCCATATTGCCATCGCTTACCATATCCAACTATGCCAGTTAACTTTAATCACACACACAAGCTGTACTAGACACCTAGTGTATCCATAAAAGCAAACACACTGCACATGCTTTTGCACTCAAGGAAAAACGCTGCTGAACGCCGATCGACATTATCGTTGACAAGTTAGGCTTCAGTTGTTTGTTTTTTTTTTGATCGATATTTGAATCATGTCTCTGCTCTGCCTATTCAAGTGATCTCTCCGTCCTAAAAACAACTTCTTCTGCAAGAGGATCTTTGATTATACAGGCACCGTTCGGTTGCACAACAGCTGAGAGAGACACGGAAAGAACAGCACTGTGATACATGCAGACAGTGGAGGGAAAAGCTAAATTAAATTAAAAAAAAAAAAAAGATAAAAAGATAAATTAAAATAAAAACATAAAACTTTCAATTGACTTTTGTCGCTTTTACTTTGATAAGCCTATACCCGTGTGTAGTTAAATCTCCACAAATGGACATGAAAACTTTTTAATGCATTTAGTGTCTGTGGGTCTAAATAATAGCTAATTTAACTAATGCCATTCACAGCTGTTTGTAGAATCAATTTATTTTCAATCAGTTAAAATAGCTGTATCCGTCAGGTATGTGCATTGCATCTGCAGTCTCTAATTCTACTGCTTCAATCTTCTGACACGGCACCAGGATTTCCAGGTAACCGACCTTCTCTGCTTTCTGTACACACCTCTGTGCTGTTCCACACAGATTGAGGTTTTTATTTTAGAATGACAGCAGCAGACCCAGCTGTCTAAAACAGCATTTTTCCAAGTCCATGACCGTACACTGTAGGTCATTTGTCCTTATATCTTCTGATCCATACCCATAGAAGTGTCTCCTGAAATAATACCCTTACGGCGGCAGGTGTACCCGACCGTCGCGGCCATGGTTACAATGATAAACACACAGTTAAGGTCGTGGACTGTCATGATTAAAAGAAATGACAAAAGGCTTTGGGTTACAAACTCGAAAATGAATGGCAGTCTCCTGTCAAAGACCTTTCCCTTTCCTGACTTCCTCCTTCGCTCCTGTCAGTTCTCAATTAATGTGTCAGTCATGTGGCCACAGTAATGCTTTTCACATAGTATTTAAGGCAAAAAGCAAAAGTAAATGTTCCAGAATATGACTAATAGAATTCTAACTATTTGACAAGTTAAAAATACATAGATAAAATTGGACTACCCTCCCGTCTCATTAAATTGCTGCTTTTAAGGGCTAATGATAAGATGTGATATGATTGTTCTGTGCAATGAAAAATCCAACATTAAGACACGTAATTATGTAAAACATTATCTGAAAAACATGAATGTCATGTGACAGGTTTAAAACGTGTCACATTTTCAAATGTAAATTCAGGAGAGCATATGGCGAGCAACGTCATAACTATAATCTTCCTTTAACTGCGTGACCCATTTCTCCGCAGTACCCCCCAAAAAAAAACAATTTTCTAGGAATTATGCCGTATGAGAATAAATCAGGCAGCCTCTGCAACCACTGTGCAGGTCTGACAGGTGGATATATGTAGGCAGAGGTACAGAACTGAGGCGCAGCAGATGGTGAGACATTCATATGGGGACTTAAGACATTGATACCGTCAAAATTAAAACCAAGGAATCTGTGGTGGCATAAAAGAGCACCTTGTAAATGAATTCTCAAGGAACTCTCAAAGAGTGAGTTGCATGTTTTTAAAACTGCATAATCCAGGACCTTAATGCCACTATACAAATACTAACTCATGCTTAACTTTTCCCAACTAAACTGCTGTAACTGTCGTGCGCTCTTTGTAAAACAGAAACGCCTCTTCTCCGTCTGTGTGTGCTGACGTGAGCTAAACTGTCTTTCTTTGTTACGTCAGCTGACCTGTTGTTCGTGCTTCAGAACAAGATCCATGAGCATAGACAATATGGTTGGATTTTTTTAACAAGCACAATGATATTAGAAGGTCCGGATCAAATTCTTAGTTGTTGGAAACTGGCAATGAAGAATAATGTGTGGTTGCTATAGCTAGATCTGTCTCTCTGTGTGCGGTGTGCTGCCGAACCTGTAGGCGGGCCTGCAGATGGAAGAATGAGGGATTGATCGCGTTTCCACCCTTCTCCTTTCCAACACTGATTAAGCCGGAGTTTGTATGCGTCTCCTCCACTTGTAAAACAAATAAATTATAGTTGATTCGAATCAGACTAGTGTGATTGAACAAAGGCCAGAACACATGGAGAGCGTGGGCAGGCGATCGATCCCCAGCAGTGCCAACATGCTAATGTGAAATGTGATTAAGGCCGACAGACTAACAGGGCTGCTGACCTTAAAACCAAGGATGTGTCCTTCAGCTCAGACTCAAGCCACAGCTGTTGCCTATAGAGCCAGAAAAATGGGCCGGCGCAGCTTAGTACATTAGTCCTTTTGAGGAGCTGCTAACATTTTTCAGGATTCTCAAGGTTAGCCATCTTAACATGTAACTGCAGCCAAACAAACAACCAGAAACCACCACAAAATATACAACAGAATTTATGAATTTAAGATTTTCAGCCAGGTGGACACAAAGGGAAGGTCTGTAGTAGTTTTTTTTTTTTTTTTTTTTTTTTTTAAATATAAGTAACATCTAAAACTTACAGGTCACTAATGGCTTCATTTAAAAAAAAGAGGCTAAATAATTCTGTAAAACAGCTTTTATAAAGCGGATTGGGTCTCTAGAGAGTTGTTACAGCAGCAGGATGGTGAATGTGGGTTTGACTCATTTTAAACGGTACCCATTTTTCATGGTAATAAAAGAACAAGTCACCCAGTGTAAGAATGTGACTCATTAATGTTTTAGTGACAACACAGGAGCTCTGTGTCAGAGACTAATACATTGATTAATTCATTGTTGGTCTCGATTGTCTTCATGGGAACTCTTGGCTGTAAATTAAATATTTATAATATTTCCCACCTTATCCTTTAAAATAATATAAATATTGCTAAATACTTTTTTTGGTTATATACTGTATGTACATTTTTCTATATCGCTGAATATAGGGTTTCAGTACACTCACAAAAGCGCTGGGTTGTTCGTGTAAACATATTGTTGGGTTGATGATGCTGGTTCATACATCTGGGTTGTTTGAGGTACTATGAACACACTGTTGGGTTGCGCATGCTGGTCGTTCATTAATTTTCCTGCTCGGCCATTGTCGAACTGTCTGGATCCATCCTGTGTACAGGGATTCACAAGACAAACAGTGGGCAGGATTTTACAGTAGATTAATATTAAGTGACAGCAAAACTGTTAATTGTTGCCTTCTCAAATTTAATATTGTTTGTGAAATTAAACAGGGACAGTTACATTACCGTTCAGAGTTGCCCGCTAAAAATGCAGTAGTATGGTAAAAAGAAAGAAAATGACAATAGGATTGTAACATGTAACATGGATGTAACATGATAAAACGTCTACTCGGCTGTTTAATTGGTGGCCAACACAAATGTTTTGATAAAACAAAAGACACTAAACTGAAAACCAAAGAATGGGTTATTTGATTCTCAGGCAGGGGAACAAACAGGAACCCACATATACTGTAAGCACACATTTGTCAGTAAGAACTAAGGCACCATCTTCAGGTTGCTGCTGAGTGTGCGTGAAGCCAGTGGCTGCTGGGTGTCAGTCACGATGCAGCTGTGTTGTGTTGACAGTTTTCCCCTCTAAATTTTTTGTGTTGTTTTGTCTCCTCTTTTGTATCATAGACACCAAGGAGAAACGTTACAGAGAGGAAATCAAGGAAGAGACGGTGTGTATCGGTGAGTTTCTAACTTTTTCTACATGACTACAACCTCAGCTAACCGGGTTAACTTTAGTTCTTTTCTCGACTTCTTCATTGTTCACTTAAGATTCATGTCCAAATGAAAATGATCTTCTTTTGAAATTTGCTTAATCACTCAAAAGTGGTGCACAAACTAGTAGGGTTATACTGTAGTAGTACTAATAGTTACTAATAGTTTACTGTGTAAGTGTTGCTAGCTGATCACATCAGCTGTTTCTGGAAGTCAGCTGATCGATAATCAGATATAATGATTAGTGTAACCTCATGGTGAATGTGCTGACAAACTGAGTGCTGTTTTGGACTGAGAAAGCTTGCTTTAAGGCAGTCATCAAACATTCTTAATTCTACCTTTAAACAATCCTCTTATTTTACTGCCTTATTATTCACAGAAATGTTGTCCACAGCCTCATGAAGTGGGTGGTAACTGATTAAAGTGTATAATTATCTACAAATATAAAATAAATTGCAGTGGTTGTTGGTATTGTATATTGATTAGCTGACAGGAAATGACAAGCACACTGCTAGAAAAAGAGGAGAAAAGAGAACTGAAATAAAATATGAAGGAGATCAGAGTTAAGGTAAGAGTGAGAAATAATACACCCATGGATGAAATACAATAAGGATTATTAATAAGACCACCAACCATTTTAGATACATTTTGAAATTATTTTTTGTGCATTTGCTTTCAATCACAAAACAATATTCCAGCCTTTAATGGCATGAAATGTCATCACTTTTTACAGTGTAATACACATTTTCATCCAACTAAAGGATATAACTAGGGGTTGTTCTCATTACCATAAAATGTCTCCCTGTTTCCTTCACTCGCATCCTATCCTCCGTCTCAGTCCCTCTCACAAAAGGAGAGATGCAACATCCTTTTCTCCCAGCTGTCGTCTGAAGCATGTCAGTTTCTGGTGATGGCAGCGGAGTTGCATAACAACAACAACAACAACAACAACAATAACAGCTTTTCTGTGCCTTGGAGTTTGTAATTGCACAGATAAAATGACACACTGTCCAAACAATAAGTATGTCCAGCGCAGCATCGGACAGCAGCAGCACATTCATTAAAAACTGGTATTTTGTATTTATATTGTGAACAGATCTGTCAAAGTTTGAAAAGTTACTGCTGAGACACTGAAAACTAATAAGACAAAAAAGCATTATTTAAATTAATTTGCATCTGCATCTATGGATGGTCCATTTGTAAAATGAATACAATTATCCAAGTTATGATGAGAACGTCTCCTAATTTGTAGAATTGATTTAGCAGTGTATATGTTTTAATGAGAGTGGAAATATGTAAATATCTCAAGTCGAAATATTCTTCCTACCTGACGCACAGTGATTTCCAACCTGATAGAAACCGTTGTTTACTCAAAATATTTTTACAGCTGAAAGACAACAGACTCTTCCTCTCCCTGACTGTAAGATTATTCATGATGTAGGTTAAAATTGGGAAAATAACCAACTGAGACTGGTGTTGAGCGTGGAGCCCCCGATGAGGGGAAAAAACGCACCATTAACAAAATTTGACTGAATACTTTCTGAATGCACCGTATGTCTAACCGCTCGACCTGTCAGACATCTCTCAGTATTCTTTCCTAACAGGTGCTGCAAGCACATATAATTAATTCAAACACTGTTATTCTAGTTACATTTGTTTTCCAATGTTTTCTGAATTGATCAGATATCTCAGGACTTCCAGCAGCTTCATCCCCAGGGAGCGGAAAAACATTTTGAAAACTGGGCGTACGGGCTTACGTATGCTCAGCGGGACGGAAACTGCATTTAGTGCTGGAGAACATGACAGCAGGTAAACTTCAGCATATTTTATAGTAATATGTTATAATCTATAGATAGATTAAATTAGATTTGGAATATAATCATTTGGATATTTTCCAAATTAGACTGTATTTCAGACTTTTCTAACACAATATCAGTTGGTAAATATAACCTTGCTGTTCGCCTTAGCTTAGCTTCTCAGCACAGCTTATAGCTGAAGTTGGACTGTCGTTGACCTACCTGGAGTATTTGAGACATTTTTGGATTCACAATATCCAGTATTTACTCCATTATCCTCGTTGTTATAGTTTATGTCTCCATTACTTCCATCTGCCTCTCTGCGTTTCTCTCCTTCCTCTGTCTACCTCCATCTCTGTTACAGTGCCAAACTTTATGTCCTTCAAACAGCCGATGTAAAGTCGGCAAACAAATTCAGTCCTCATGAATTTTAAAATCCTGGCACATGGGTGTTCAAAGCTTCAATGTCTCTCTGGCTTGTCTCACTCAGCATCAAATATGTTACTTTTTAAATTATAAACAGAATTTAGTCCATTGTAAGATGTTACGACACTTCCTGTCATTATAATAGGCTACACAATCAATACACTTATAGGCACCAATTAACACCAGGGCAGAGAAGTCAGAAATAATGCTTCAGAAGTATCAATTGTCACATATTGCATACTATTTAAATGTTAATGCAGCACTATGTATTATGCTCTAATTGTGTAGTTCCCAAAGCTGAGAGAACTCTGAAGGTTCTGCAAACTCTGCTTCCCGCATTCATCGACAAGAGAGGAGGAAAAGGCTTCAGACCCACCACTGAGGAGTCCCGCAGGTCACAAGCCTGTAAGTTTTGCTTTAGTTTTTCGATTTCAATGAGGGTGGGCATTGGTACTGCTTGATAACAATGAAGGTAATTTAGGGCCAGAATGTTTGAAAAAAAAAAAACAAACTGAATGTAAACCCATGAATGATAAAATTCACCTGTAAGTGTAAATCCAAACCTCCAAATGAGAAAACCAAACAGTAAATCAGACAAAAAAAATTGTGAATGAGAAAACAACTGCATGAAAAGGCAAACAAAAAAAAAACTTTAAAAAAAAAAGAAAAAAGAAGCATTTTCTGGTATCTTCTGTTTCTGCACGTTTGTGCCTTGTGGTTGAGATGACCACATGCCAGGTCTTTACCATTATTTCAGGCCACGCCATGGAAACATGATGCTGCACTGAACAAATGAACAACCCAGCATCCAGCACTTGGTTTTGTGCCGGGTGTATGGTGTGACTAAAGGGCAATCGACAGTGGACACATTTTGAAGTACATGTCAGTCAACCATCTGAAGGAACTGATGCACTTCTGTCTTATCAAATGTTGCGACCCGCACTCACTCTAAGATAAAGACGAGTGACACGCATCACTATGTGCCTCTGCAACGTGCACTCAGTCTATTTTTCTTTCCTCTGATGCACTCGGTGAAGCCACAGGCGGCTCAAATTACCTGCTGTCTATATGCTGAGAAACTATTAACTGTATCTACAATGACTGATAAAAGGCCACAGTCAATATGAGCTATCCACTTCCGCCACGGGCACGTACAATAGAGCTACAGCGAATTAGCGAGAGCTAATAATGGTTTAAATTACTTAAATCTACAGTGCTCTTAAAGTGATATGACAAAAAAAAAAAAAAACAAAAAAAACATGGTATATGTTCAAATAACACTCAGTGGCAGTAAATCGTAGTTACAAGTTGAAAAAGATGTTTGTATTACTTCATCTCTGCTGCAGGGATCCTGTTGATGTTTTAAAAGAACTTTTGTAAGTAGAGATAAACATAGGGTCACAGTTATGAGCATAATGTGTGAGTACCTGTGTACCACAGTATCAGACAGTATCTGAAAAGGCAGCTGCAACACTTTCAGTTCAGTGTGCAGGTCGCATTAACCCTCTCACTAACACTCCTTATTCATGCTTTGAATACAACCACTGAGTTGTGTTTTAGTTATTGTATATTTTTCTATAAATGATGCGTAAGCACCTTGAACAAAATTGCCAGTATGAAGAGGTCAGCTCAACAGAATTCTGCCCAGTTCCGTTCTGACAGTATGTGTTTGGTTTTGAACCGCGCTCGACACATTAGTACAGATGGGAAATAGAAGCCCCCTCCATTTTATCATGTCGAGAAAAAGCCACTGTGGATTGGAAATAGATTGATTCGGTCCACACATGATTAGACGTTCTCCCATATAACCTTCACCCCAGGGCTGGCTTTGATGAAGAACAATGCAGAAGAGAGAAATTGGACTGGCTGTGTTGTATTTGTCAGTGGCAAGTCTCTTTAACATGCGGACCTGTCAGCAGATGGCCTTCTTATCATTTAATAGGAAAGGTTGAACCATCTGATTACTCCTACTCCTCATTTACCCTGGATCCATACAACTGAGCGAAGTGAAAATCTAGTCGGTGAAGGTTTGGGCAGGAATGGCACGTGCGAAGCGTCACAGCTCTTCAGAAATACACCACTAAGTTTTCTTTCTCAGGATTTTTTTTTTTTTTTTTTTTAAATCTCATATTCAGTCTTAAAATCTTTATTCGTGTTTCAGTAAAAGACCTTATGTCACATTGCGTCGTGTTACGTCACTTTTCTTTAATGTTCCTTCAGAGGGTTAGGGTTAGGGCCTTACAGCTGCCACTAAAAATAACAGACATACATAAATAAAAAAAAAAAAAATAGACCTAGAGACAGGAGAATAATCAACTTGAAAATCCATAAACACAATAAAGAAGCTGTAATGTTCAGTTTTTTTTTAATCGAACTGTTTCGGAGATGCGTTGATTTTGGGAGCTAGAGTTTGTGGTGCTGTTGAAGTCTATTGCGTTATATGGAGAGGGGGTTTTTATTTATTTCGTTCATCCCTTTATATCAATGAGGGTAAGCTAAATAACAGGAACTGCTCTCTGTGTAGTGCAGCACAGCTCAACAGCACCACACACTACATCCTCCAAAGCGATCGCACGGTTAATTCAACACCTTTTTTCAGTTTTCAATAAAACACTGGACATTATCATCTTCATGAAGGGTGGGACTTATTTCAGGACTGTTGTATTGAACTGTATTAGGTTTAGCGCTAGGTTGTTCTGATAAACTGAAAACTGAGTGTATTCTGTCTGCCATTATTTATTATTTTTTCAGTTGCTGATAATTTCTCTTCTGCACAAATTTCCCTGCACGCTGCGTTTTGTATCGTTTTTTGTTTGTTTGTTTGTTTGTTTTATCATCAGTATGAAGCAGGAAAAAAAAAAAACCCAATAACAATCATCTTTGCAGAATATCAATGCATTGTGTAAGTGCTTCATTTCTCTGCTGATTTGTTGCTCGAGGCCATAACACTGGCACTGTGTTTTCTAAAGCTGCTACAGGTTATGCATAATTGCGGAGCAGTTGGGTAAACAAGTGAAGCAAAATGTGATAAATCTCATAAATCCTGTCCCGTGTTCACCCACCGGATCCTCAATCTCTCACTTACACTTGGACAGAATACCAATGTGTAACATCCAGTCACGGAAGAGCTTATATGTGATAACCCAAAGTGTAAGCGGCTCCAGTCACGATAAATTACCTGATAACGGAAGCAGTGTACCTTGGGAGTCAAAAATCAATCTGCAGATGACTTTATTTCAACATGTGGTGACTGAGGAGTTGTATCGAGGCATGTGTCATCCGTGCAAGGTGCAGCATATGAGCAGCATGTTACAGCATTAGCGGGTGCATTAGTTAACCCAGCTTCGATTGAAGCTTCCTTGAGAGAAAAGACTGTTGCGTCGAACGCACACAGGAGCTTCTCCTTTTGACGAGGAAGTGCACAGAACTTTTACCTTCGAGATTTGAACTGCATGTACCTGCCAGAGAGACGGAGGAGTGGGGGAGGGAGGCCTTTTGATTAACGAGAAAAAAAAAAAAAAAAGCTTCAAGTACCGTCAGTGGAACTGAATCAGGGGAGATGGAGAAACAATAAAGCACAAACGTCAAAGCCTTGAACAAATTTCTGGTTGTTTGTATTTCTTCAGCCAATCATAATGCGTGCTGATACCGAACGCTAGGGGGTTGATGGGTGTTTTGGAGATGTGTGTTTCAGGTTTGTGTCTGATTACTTTTTGGCCTCATGTGGGATATAGCGCCATGACGGAGAGAGGCGGGTGTCAAGTGGAGAAAAAATTTCAAGTGTTTATTGTTCGTCAAGCAATCATAATCAGTGTTCGGAGCGTCGTTGGTGTCCTGTGTGGATATTTGAGACTGTTTGATTTTGTGTAGCCGCGTGAGACCCGAGCTGAATCCGAATGTGCACCCTCTGCACTTGTGGACTGGGCCCCTTGCAGACTTTATGGGTTATGGGACGTGCGAGGATCACACATCACGTCAAGTCTGAAGGGATGAAACGTGCTATGGTAAAAGATGTCAGATGTCAGTCACCCTCTGAAACCTTGTCTCGCATACAGCGTATGTGTCCAGCTCTGGTCACATATTCGTGCGATATGGTGACCCGGCATTCCCTTTACATTATGTAACAACTGTTCTGCTGACGTGCCCGCTTGTCCATATCTATATGACTTTGAGTACATCAGCTGCACAGCAAGGCCTCTGGTTATTAATGAGCTGCTCTGCTTCACATGGCCATAATGTGATTTAAGCAATAAACACACTGGTCACAAACACTGTTCAAGTGTAATCGTGCTTGCATAAGGATTAGTGTGCGACATAAACATTAACATAGTCTGTTGAGTTTGCATATGAAATACTGGTACAATAACTAAAAATGCAGTCCATGTTTTACTTCTCAATAAACTTGTGCTGTTTCTGAAACAGTGTTTATCTGCAGTTATCTTTTGAAAGTATGAGTCATCATTTTATCTCATGATCACTGCAAAAGCTGTGTGACCTCCATCGGCTGCAGGTTTAACCCAAACAGCGGCCCCTTCTTCTATGCAGCACTTTTAATTACTGATATCCATAAATCTCAATCTCAAATCTAAATCTCTTCTTTGGTTGTCAGAATATACACAACCTGTGTCCGGCGTCTCGGAAATCTCATTGACTGAGAATACTGTGTTTTATGCCTGCAATGATGGCAGCTTTGACGTCAACAGCGGGACCTCAACAGGCACTCCAGACTTCACAGGCACATGACTGTTAAGTACGTGAGTCTGCAAGTGAGAAAAAGTATGAACATTCGGTTTTAGCCAGAAGTTGGAACTGATCAAATAGTGAGAGCCTACTTGAAAGTCTTCTTCAAAGAACTCAATGTTGTTGAAAAATCAGCTTCTACATTTACGTGCGTCTTGCATTAAGACCACGAGTGCGCGACTGCTTTTTACTGACGTGGAGTAAAACTGTCAGAATGGATTGTTCATCAACGCCACGAGGAGAGTTAAATTTGACAGTCTTCCTCCAAACATCTGTTACATGAGATTAAACCGGCACCCTCGTGCACTGACATCGGGAAGGAGAGTGACATATCCATTCAGGAGAAGAACATTAGCATAGTGGTTGTTGCAACGGATCACAGCGTTCTCAGGCACTGATGAATTGCCTGGTGTCCCACTCTCTAGTCCTCTCCCTCCCAGAAGGGCCAGTTTCTCAGAGGCTTAGCCCTCTCGCTCGCCGCCTGCCTCAAACGTACTTTTATTTTGCTTCAAAAAAGCTTTTGTCAAACTTTAATTTGTATGGAAAATAGACGTTCTGTGTCCCAAGATAAAGTTTGTATTTTGCAGAAAAGTTAGGCGAGGCAGAGAAATAAACAATTTCAAAAGTAAACTGACCATGTAAAGAAGAGACTGTATTTTTGGTCTTGTTGGCCATTGAGCGAAATTAAAGCGTGGTAGTTGAATACGAATTTAGGAGCATAGCTGTGTGTAGGGAGGGATCATGGAATACTTTCTCTAGGGGCTTGTGCAAGCTTTAATGTATCTGCAGTACCAAGGACATCACCTGCAAATGCAAATTCAGTGCCCCCCCCACACTAATCTCAACTGACCTCCTCTCCAAATCCACTTTAAGAGGAATTTGGTGAAGAGGAACAAACTTACAACTTTGTCCGTGCACAGGAATAAGCTAAGCCGTCTTCTTCTTCTTTTTCTTCTTTTTTTTTATGTGTGTGAATGGGCCTTGATATGACTATATCTGAAAGACTTTCAAATTCTCTTACTGTTTTCTCTTTGTCTCTCATCACACTCTCTCTCATACACACACGCTGACATCCTCAGAAGGATATCAGCTCAGATCACCTTGACACAGTTTTACGCCTCAGAAGAAATTCAGAAGACCACAGATAAACTACTTAAATGCACAAAGGGAGGACTTGTACATGTTTTTTTTTAAAATGTGAAACTTTCCCAAATCGTCTAAGTCCACTTGGCAAAAAGTATCAGCAAGTGTACTGCTCACTTGAGATAACAGAATGATGTATTCATTATATCAGCATGCCCTTGGGTGAGATAATATAGAAATAGAAGTGAATGCCTTTTCTTTTCTGGCTCATCGTACTGTGTGCTGTGAGCTTTGCAGACAGCTATCCCAAAAATACCGGAGGGATGACACAGGAGAGAGCACACACACACACACGCACACACACACACACACTCAGGCATGCATATTCACACATGCGCTGGAAACCTACACTCGCATTCAACATTTGCCGGGCTTGGCGTGTAAATAATCATTTCTTGTTTTTATCTCTGGAGCGCCTTTCTCGTTTGGGGAGAGCTACCTCGGTCTCGCGGTGAGCAGCTGAGCCAGAAGTCTGGTGTCTTGAGCGCTGAGGCAGAACAATGATATGACACGAGGAGCCACCTTGTCACCTGAAACAGGGACACACAGAGAGACAGCTGCCACCAGACACTGGAGCCAGTGTACCGGCGAGGCCCCGCTGAGACAGGAGCAGGGTCCTCCCAGACATGCACATATGCATGTGATTCCCAACACACTTGCATATGCTCGCACACGGCACACTATGATGTATGCAGTCAGTCAAACAGACAGATTTAAGCACACAAGGAAGTGAAGGAGGCATTACTAATGTAGGAAGAAACAGCAGCATGAATGGAGAGATTATAGAGAGCTGTGGGATTGGAGCATTGAAGCGACCACTGCAAGGGAAGAAAAGGAAAGTCAAATGGTCCGATTGCGTAATTTTACTGGATGCAATTTATGGACTGAGAATGACAAAAAGACACAACCGACCTTTTCTGATTTTGGTTCATTTGTTCAGACAAAGTCTTTTCTATGCTAATGCAGTATATCACCAGAACCAACAGAAGGCAGGGCAGTGACGCTGGAGGCTGTCATCGTAATTCACATTTGTCGAATAGGGCACAGAACACTTTACATGCCGCAGAAGCCATAGGCTGCTTATGGAAGCTGTTGTAAAGCTTGAACTGTTGAGTAGGTAATTAGTGGAAAAGCCTGAAACACAACTGTCCTTGAAAGTTAGTAAAATGCTCTACTTTTCACAGGAAAGGGGGAAAAAAAACCCCAAAACATTTCTGTTAATCAACCTGACTCGCTGGTCACCCATTAGTAACACGGTTGGCAGTTCAATGTCTGGCTCTTTCTGTCCACGTTGAAGTGTTCTTGAGCAAATGTCTTTTCTTAAAAAAAAAAAAAAGTACTTTAACTTAACTTATTTCTAAACTCAGTGTCACCATTTAACATTGAAACACACAGCTATTGATGATCTTAAATATCAGTTGTGGCTGGCCAGGTGTCAGCACGCTAACAACTGGCTCACTCACGGCGGTACTCGCTCTGTCTCCCGCATGACGCCTGTCTGTAGCGGGCTCCTGAAGGTCTCCCAAGAACAGATGTTTTGATGCAAGAGTAAAGCGTTAGTCTTTGCTTTGCAAACTGTCGTGGGCATTGGACTGCTTCTCCCATATCTTCGATGATGGATAAGATTGTCTAGCACACTTTCAGCTGTTGACACCGCGGAGTCAACCGAGGCAGACAGCTTATTTATATGAAATGATCGAATTTCAGATGCACCCAAGATAAAAAATAATAACATTTTTTTAACCATCTACTGTCAGATAACAGCCAGATAAGTAGTTATTATAGGGTGAACTGTTTGCTATATGATAGAGCAAACGCACAGACAGTGAAACAAGCTGCACTGAAGCTAAAAGCAATCAATTAAAAGGCAATTAGTTTTGAGCTCAGAGGGAATACAAAGTCGCTCGGTTTCCTCCTTTTCATCAAAGTCTTGTGATGGCTTATTAGCATCAAACAATTCATTCAAAGTAAACTTGATTTGAAAGTGCACGTCAGTGAAAACAAGGGCAAAGTTAGACAAGACAAAATGAGCTGAGCTGACAGAGAGAGAGAGAGAGAGAGAGCAATAGCAGAGAGAATTTAATAAAGGTCAGCAAAGCACAGCGTAAGAAGGCGGAACACTCCCTACGTGCAGTTTTATGCGAATTAATGTGAATCTTCTTCGGCTTCCTGCTTGAAGGACAAAAGTTGTCCAGTACTACCCCCCATGTATTCTCATTAGCAGCTGGAGCAAGGAGAAGTTGTAAAACCCTCTCTTCATTACAATGAAAAAGAGCCGATTTAAATCAAGATGACATTTTTCAGAGCATGATCCAGCTCAAGTTTGTGTAAAGCATAGAGCACACGTGTGCTTTAAAATGAGATTCTTCCCTGTGGGAACAAACCTTAAGGAGAACTAATCGGTCCATGTGCAGCAGTATATTGCCTGAAATGGAATTGACAGACTGACTTCAGCAGCCGTGTACACTTTATCAGCATGAGGCCGATGATTAGAAAGCTTGTCCCACTGGATCAATATGCTCAGGCGCCATATAATTAGCTTGGCCCTTACCATTTTCATCTAAAGGACCTACAGCAGTAATTATTGCCAGTGATGGCATGCTTTAAGATGCAGTTATAGATGTAGGCATGTGTTCTTGTCACAATATCTATTTAATGATGACCGCAGACACATGGCAAACATTATATTAAAACCCTGACGCCTGCTGCGATGAGTAGATGAACAGGTTGGAATACACTGATGATGTTGACCTTTGCAGCGTGACCTCCTGTCACGGATGAACCCGCAGATGTAATTGGCCCTGCGTGGCTGCAGTCGATGAGGAGTCAACCCACTGAGGAGGATGAGGAGGATGCATGTTATAAATACAATATTACAATTACAAACCTTGGTACGCTAGCCCAAATTATTCTTGGTGAACAGAAATATCTTTGTGTGATAATTGTTCCTTCCATTCTGCAATCCATCCATTCAAATTCCTACTGACAATGTTTTCATTTGGCCCCAAAAAAAAAAAAAAAATCTCTTACAGTGTTCAATTTAAAATGATTTTGTCAAGCAAAGTCAATTTGTGCTATGGTAATGGCTTGGCCCCTTGCTACTTGCCTATTCTTCATGAAGGCGGTGACTGGCTACGGGCCATTGCTAAGCTTGTAGCTCAATTTCACAGGCCAGGCCGGGGGGAACATTATGTGCCAGCTAATAAAGACTCTAGGTGCTGCAGCAGAATCAATAAATTTGGACAAATGGCTGCATTTGGATATGCATTACTGTGGGACAGTGTGACCTCAATCAGGTTTTACAGATGTAATGATGAATTTGTAGACTTATCATAATAGATTTTCTGATATAAGCTGATATCAACAGTCGTCAACTGCATTTTGCTAATATGGGAGATTTGCACAGCAGATTTCGATTCTTTACGGGGAAAGTTTAATTTGTGGGCTGAGTCACTGCACTATTAGAGTTTCAGGCCTCTTGCCTGTCAAGCTATCTGTTGAGCAAAAAGTAGGACCGGGGGTGGAAAAAGGCAGAAATTAGAAGTTGGGAGAGTTTACAGTGACTTTGAGTAGGAGGTGATACATACTTTTACATGCACAGCACCAGTTTCATTCAGTTTTCAACATGTCATCTCAGTTTTAATGAGAATTTTCTGGCTGCTGCTTTTTAGGATTAATATATCCAGGGTTTTCTTTCTGGAGCAATTTATATGCCATTAATGTAACACATAATGGTAAAGAAATAGGTTGCCTACTGGATGTATAAATGAATAAACTAAAAAAAAAAAAAGGACATCTGAAACAGATAAATAAATCTTACATTGTTGATTGTGGAGATCCACAAAATTTACCTGATTTTACATCATATTTATTAATTTTTTTGTGACAAAGGAGAGGTTTAATTAATAAGAGACTTGTTCATCCTGTTACAAATCTTAACATTCCAGCATTTCATCTTTTCTGTGCCGTCATATATTTATCTGAAAATGCAAACAGAAATGACGTGTTCGTCGTGTTCATACAGGCGCACACTCAGCCTGTTACAGTACTCAGTCTCACAGCCTGTACACACATACTTGGACCATTTACCTTACATGACACTGATCTCAACAGTAGCTCTCCTTGTGGTTTAATACAGTGTAAAATAATGTTGAAATAAGAAAAATGAATGAAGAAAAATAAATTAAGGAGTCATTATTGTTAAGAATTATGTTCTTGACAAGATAGAGAGCAGAACTTAAAATATAATATATCTCCCTGCTCACTGTGTGTTTATTTTGTTTTGTCAGGTATCCGGTCTTTTAGTGTGAAATTTTAATTAATGCTCATTAGTGTCACTTTCTTATTGTAGTCTAACCCCAAAGGGACCTACACTGGATAGATAAACAGTAAAATGTGTGAACTCATGATTTTTTTTAATCATTTTCTTTATCTCCTAACAAAAGTATGATGACAGGAAGAGGTCATTTTTGGTGGCCTTCTCTAAACAAACTGGAGCTGGCCCGACAGTACTCAATCAAAGTTGTGTTTACTTAAGTGCTGAAATAAAAGTATGACTCGAACAGATTCCACAGATCTTTTCTCTCTGTCTTGGAGGTAACTCATTTTATCTTCCATTATTTGGTCTGCTCTTTTGACCTCCAACACTGAAGCAATTATTGGTTCTTTATGGAAGATATTCTTTGCTGAGGGCCACAACTGCCCAATAACTTTTAATCAAAAAAGAAACAACACCATATTATTACTTTCTCTCAGAGTTTAGTTGACTTTCATCCAATTAATCTCAACATACTGCAGAGCAGCCACAGAAGTTCAGTCAAAATTGCTGCATTTGTTTTTTAAGTGAGTTGACAATTTATATTTGATTTAATAATTGGACTATATGGTCTGTAGCTTTAAATGTCAGAATAGTGTGGAAGTGAAACATTGTTGTTTGTGTTTTGAAACTTAATTGTAATGTTTGGTGTGACGCAGGTGGATTGTGGGAATACCACCCTAGGAGAAGTGTGCACCAAGTTTGGGTTAATTGGACTATGTGTCGACATTTGTAGGTGTGGGTACCGGGACAGACCCTGTGAAGCTGAGTTTTCACAGGTTCGTCTAATATTTATTTGTCTGCATTAGTCTCCAACACTGCTGTCTCACTAGTCTTTCTCAGTTTGTTAAGCATCGACCTACATTTGATTGATTGATTCTGCTTCTTACACAACACATATGGATGCTATCTAGTCCTTACGGTGCTACATTATATTTTGAACGTGACCCACATACATATGTGGTTTGGCACATTTTTCCCCCCTGACTTCAAAGCAGAACTTCAGATGAAAAACTCCTTAATTTCTTGCCTGACTGAGGCATCACTGGACAGCTAGAAAGGTGAAACAGGGGCTAGCCTCTCCACAAAAAATCTTGGCAAGTTATTGCTCCTCAGATAGGAAGAGCTCTCCCCAGTACATTGTAGAGTTCAGCATTGATTCTGGGATGGGTGTATTTTTGGGTGATTTCAAAAGTTATATCTGCTTAAGGTGCATTACTCAGTGTGATAACATCACTTCGGTGAGTTCGATTAAGTTTGTTCCAGAGCTGATATTTGAGAAGATGACATCTCACAGTTATGATCAAGAATGGTACAACTCCAGTACTTTTCAGAGTGGCATGAGTCTCATTTGCTGTATCTGTGTAATAGCAGGGGGTGTGATTAACACTCTCTATCCCTAATGCTGGTTTTACACCAAACATATTTTCAAGCAATTTCACTGTCAAAGACCAAATAAAATCATGAAAGTTTAGCTAATGTTGTGGCGCGTTCACATCAGCTCGATTCGTTTTGACATTCCGATAAAATCAAACGTGTTTAACATTATCTTAAGATTTTTGTCTTGTCTCATGCAAAGAGTGATGTTCAATGATGTGAACACTGTCACTAACCCTGACTTCTTTAGCACCAAATACACATTTAAAATGTAATTTGCATTAATTTACATATTCAAATGATGTTGCTTACAACAGGAGAACTGTAGGGCCAAAAGTAATATCTTCTAACTTCTAGTTGCTAGTTTACCATCAGACTATTAGTTACATTTGATAACAGTACCTAGGATATAGGCTACTCTATGCAAGAAGTATGAAAATCATCATATCCATTCTACGTGGGACATTTCACACTTTTCACAGCCAATTAGCATTGGCTCAGAATTGCCCAACCCACAGTGTTTGGTCTCATTCGACAGGGCAGACGCCTGTCTTCAAGATACAGTGATTGACAAAGGCAGTAAACAATGGCAGCACTTTCTCTGACTCAAAGAATCGTGTCTTCGGTTTTTCGCTCGGGTACGCTCGCTGTCTTCACCTGCTTGAGTGAAATCTAAACGGAACTTTGCAGGGAGAAGTTAATTTTGTGGCCAGTCAGCTGAAAAAAAAAAACCAAACAAGCATGCCCGCTTACAGGCATGAGAGAGAACAGATAAAACGTGGAGGAGGGTGTTGCGAATAAAGTCACTCAACAGCTTGCAATGGACTTCACAGGACAATATTCATAACTCGGAATACTTTGATTTTTGTGATATTAGGACCCAAGGAAAAGGTACTTGGACGCAAAGAAAATTATTTCAAAATAAAGCAGGAAATCCTAAATACAAATTCCAAATCATGACAACTATAGTGTTGATTTAATAAGTTTATATAATAGTAATGATAATCATGCAGAATTTCAAAGAGCATAAAAGTTTTGAAAAAACTTTTTCTTCCTGAAAATATTCTCAAGGAGCATGAGGGGAAATAATCTCAAAGGAATACGGTAAATACTGGAAGTCTTTACAAAATCTTTGAGTGAGACTAATAACCTGATCTGAATGTACTGCAGGTAATACACTGACTATGCATGACTACCTCATACAACCCCACATCAAATAACCTATTTTATCCCTTTAAAATATAAAAATTTAAAGTACTCTTAAGGTAGTAAAATGTCCGTCATGCATTTTGGTGTTAAGCGGCATTTTAGTATTTTACAGTAGTTTGTTGACATTGAGATAATTAAAACCACTTCATGTACTGCTTGGTATGCACCATGCTTGTAATTTAGAAGTTGATCAGATGTCTTGTGTGTATAATTCTGATATGCAAATGACTAACTACACCTGTCAAATAAATGCAGTAAAAAGAACAACATTTCGCTGTGAAATGAAGTAAAAGTATAAAGTAGCACAAATGTAAATAACAACAAGTACCCTACATCAAAATTGTACTGAAGTACAGTACTCGAACAAATTTAGTTATACTTTCCAGCTTTGTTGAACAAAATGTGAGTTTGACGTGAGAGACTCAGTGTTAGCTCCTTTTTTATCAGTCATGCGGCTTTACTCATGCAGGTTGTTTTGCAATACACTGACAAGCAACTTGTTTTGTTGTTTATGTCTGAGAGCTTGTTGGCAACTTTTCTGTGCATGGATGAATGCAAAATGAGTGCTCGAGAGGTCAAGTGCAGTGATCTGCTTCTGTTCACATAACTAGAGTTACAGCACGTAACATTTAGACATTTATGTTGTTATACAAATAATTGTTTGCAGGGGCTCAGCCACCCAACTGGCATTTGACGGGATCCATAATCAGAACTTTTTGATAAAAGGTCAAATAAACAGTCTTGGACAAATAGATGGTGGTAATATTTGCGTGCCCAAAAGAATACCTTTCAAAAATGTGTCTTTTTGTAGTTCTTGATGTGGAAACAAAAGTTTTGAAAGGACTGTACATATTAAAGTCGATTGGTTTGAGGACGACTGGTCCTGAATATCATTACAAATGTGTGTGTGCTAAAGTTGAATATCAATGTGCTGCTGTTCATTTTAGCATATCCTTGAACAAACTGGATCACACCCAGTGTATGTACTCTATAAGTCAGAATACTTTGAATAAGATTTAAAAAATGATTTAAAAATCATCTGCTCTTGCAAAGCACTTTTATTCACAGTGAAAGAATATTCATATATAACCAAGTCAATTTAAACAGCTCTGAGAGAAAATTTCCACTTCATAGGAAAACAAATCAGAATTTATGAGACATTAAAACCATTAAAAATGCTTCTGCAAAATTAACACACTCAAAATATTCCAGAAGATGAGCTTGCTGTCTTGTTACATGCTGTGACTTTGCATCTCTCTCTCTCTTGCTCGCTCCCTCTCTCTCTCTCTCTCTTTCTCTCTCTCTCTCCCCTCAATGCATGAATGAGCAGATGAATAAGCTCCATGCCTAATTTACAGATGATTTCTCCCATTAATCTGCAGTCTGCAGATGTTGTTAATTTATTTTACTCCTCTAACCTCCTGTTGTCGCAGCTGTTGGAGGTTGGAAAGGGGACCTTTGTGTGTGTGTGTATTTGTGTGTGTGTGTGCTTGTGTGTGTATACGGCGCATATGTAGGGTCTATATGAGCATATGTAGGTGTTTGCTTGTGCACATGCGTGTGCGCTTGCTGCGTGTGGAAGCGCATGTTTTGTGTGTACGTGGATGCTGTGCCAACGTAGTGTGGTGTTAGGGCAAGGGAACAGGTGGAGCACGAAGTGAGACATGCACAGCAAGCAAAGCCAGTTACATCTCTTTGAACTGCTGCCACCACAGGACGTGACCAGACTCCATCTCTGCCAAATTCTACACATCCTCACAACTGTGTGAGAAATTGTTTGTGTGCGCCCTAGTGTGGGGAGAGGTCGTGAGACTTTGACACTAGTCACACTCACGTCGCACATCTGATGGTCTGCAACTGGACTTCCACTTAAATCCAAGGTCATATGACCTCACTCGTACTTTAACCCTTTGACTTGAAATGACTTGACGTCTTCCCTAAATCCAAAGATAAAAAATTATTCTATTAAAAAGTTATGCCTCCATTTGTTCCTCGCTCCTGAGGCTGGACAGGTGAGAGGCGTCATGCTACAGGAGTAGTTTAGGAAGTTTCATTTTTTTGTCCGAGGTGTGATAGACATGTGCATTGTATGTTTGTGTCTCTTTTCTCCCCATCTTGTTAAGTCTCATTGTTCTTCTATAATTGTACTTTCATTTAGTGTAAATAATATCTCTAAAACCATTATTATTTATACATTATACATCATTATCAAGTGAACATATGCACAGGCTGACTCTGACTGCGTGTATGTGCGTTTCCATGTGTGTGCATGCTGTAGTCTGTGTAACACTCTTTTAATGAGCTCATATGATTAGATGGAGAGAGGAAGAACCACACTGCAATGATCTCATTCACTTAATTCAGTTTCATTTTTTAGATTCTCTGATCACTCTCTTTACAGCCCTGAAATGAAAAGCTCTTGTGGAGAAGCACTTCAAAGAACCTTTCAGAGGACATTCATTCTACAGTGGTAGTCATTTCGAATGAGCTGATGGCAAACACCAGTATTGTAAACTCAGTGATTCTTTTTAGATAATTTAATCACCGCTTGAAATACTTAATATTAGGGCTGAACGTTATGCAAAAAAAACCCAAAAAACAACGACGACGAACAATTTGTCACGATGTTTTCACTTGTTTTCTATAAGAAAGTTGACACAATTATTGAAGTAACTGATGGAATATTTAGATCGTGTGTCTTCTATTACATCACAGGAAGTGAAGTGTTCCATGGCAATGACGGTGATTCATCACAAATAGAGTATGGGAATGTGATGCCTAATGTACTGAGGCGGCAGTGGCACAGGAAGTAGAGCAGGTCTTTCACAAATCTGAAGGTCGGTGGTTCAATCCCCGGCTCCTCCAGGCCGAGTGTTGAAATGTCCTTGGGCAAGATACTGAACCCTTGTCCTCAGTCCCTCAGTCTATGGGTGTGATGTACGAATGTGTGAGTGAATGTGTGAAGTATTGCAAAGCGCTTTGAGTGGTCAACAAGTGCAGTCCATTTCCCATTGCATACACACCGAGGTCAAACCTGCTCATCACTGTGGTTGTTGTCAAAAATGTCAAAAAGACATTGTGACACTCATTCGTCTTCCAAAACAAACTGGGAGAACCTGCTGCATTAGTAGTGGCATTTTAAAAACATAAAGCTCACACACTCGCATACACAAACCTCACACATGCGCAGTCACACAATCCCCTCTCTAAGCCTTCCCGACCTCCAAACTGAAAGGTTAAGAGCTAATCATATTGATAACTCATTGGCGCTATTGATCCTGCTCAGGAGTTAATTGGGTATTTCTCATTCAAGTTCACACTAATTAACTGAATTAGAAGCATTAGAAGCCTAAGCAGTGGCTGAGTCGGTGCTTGTTATTACAGTCTCACTAAATGCCTCTGGTGAAAGCCTCCTCATTACCTCCACAAAACATCCACAGAAAGTCTTCCAAGGTGTGAGGGAAGGGCACCGATGGGTCAAGTCTCTTTTTATCATCACAATCAACACTGGTCCGTTTGTAATCAAAAGGCGCAGCGTGGGCTCAGCCAAAGTGTGTCAAGACATCCTCTAAGTGTGCACTAATTAGAAACAATGACTGACACAAGCAGAACAGCTTGAGGCTTCATCTCCCAGCGAGCGAGAAGAAAGAAAGGGATACGTTGATAACTATCCTACTTTTGCTGTAGCTATATTTCTATATGTGCAGTGTTTATTTTGTCCATGGCTTTACTGACCTTCCACCCTGTCCTCTCGCCGTGCTGTCAGTGGCCAAATTAGCATGAAAAGCTTGCAGATCACCCGCAGGACAGCGGTACCCTCAGGATCACTTTCATTCCTGCAATAAAATAACACAAAGTAATAAAAAAAAACACATGTAGTGTTTTGTTTTGTTTTGTCTGTTTATGCCGCTTTTCATAGATGCTCTATATTTCATAAATCTCTGTATGAAATATAAACATTAGGACTCTTCATCTGAGTGAACACTTTATTTTTCACTTTGTTATTGAGTTCTTAACATACATAGATTGGATGAGGCAGGGAAGATTACTATTTTTACTACTGAGTCAGGAGAGGAATTTCGTTCACGCTTGAAAAACAATAGAACAAAAAAAAATAAAAAAAGGTAGCTAAAGTTAAAAAGATCATTTGCGATTAAATGTCTGTTCTTGAAAAAGCGTGTTTCTTTAGCTCGACGCCAGAGTGACTCCACCTGAAACGAACGCAGCTGCCTGTGCTGCTGTCATACAGCGCTTCAAACAGTGTGTCTCCGTCATACAGTGTTTCACACCAATTGCAGAACCTGCTGCGGGGCTGACGCCTGAGGCAAATAAACGAAAACATGACAGAAACTACATGAGCCAAAACTGCTAAAAAAAAACACAACAACAAAAAAAACAAAAACAGTTTCCATGCTATCACAGCCCACAGTGACAGTCTGTCTGGAGGTGGGTGTTACCTGGCAGCGAGCTGCATGGCAGCAGTGGCTAGTGTATCATCTGAGCCCAGTGGAGCCAGCGAGGCCATATGCCCAGACTGAGGGGGGCTGAGCCACGGAGCTCTGGTCCTGTGGTCAACTGCTCAGGCCAAACTGGCCGACCATATGGGGATGAATAATGTGTGTCTTTTGCAAGAAACTCTGGGCTCCCATCGCATGGTTCAGTGGCATGTTAACAAGAATTGATAAGCTGTCTGAATTCTCCTGTTGCACGACTACAATCTCGTTGTGTCATGCGGTAACGCTGGTTTTATTGAAAGCTTGAAAAGTACGCCACACAAACATACAAACAAAAACAAAACGTTAAAATTAAATCCATTTTTTTTAAACCTTTGTCCTATGCCACTTATCTTATAGTACAATATACAACAATTTTACCTATCTCTGATGTGAGTGGAAGTGACAGCATGGCCTTTGATGACAAGGATGTGTTTCTAATGCTGAGTCAACCAAACATTAGTAGAGCAAACATTATTTCACACCTCAGTATAACACAGTAAAATTCAACAGCAGCAAAAGCTGCTATACAGGCTCCACAATGACCATAAAGTTGAACTAGGACCTCTCTAAATCAGTTTCAACAAAGAAAACAGACCATTACACTTTCATGAAGGTAGGGTTTATTAGCTAGGTGGGCCAAATAAACTGCCAACTGAGTATATGTTGTCAGTATAGTCTTGAATGTACAGCAGCCAAGGGGTTGGGTTATGCTTGAATAGAAGTAGCTTGTGTGACGTGTTTCAGCCATGTCGAAAATAATTTTTTATTTTTTGTAAATGTTCCAAACAGCCACATTGGAAGGCAAAGTGAAAATCTGGCCGGGGATAGTGGTGCGCATTTTCACAGTCTGTCCTGGAAGATTTTCAAAGTGTTGCGATGAAAAGTGACAAAAAGTTGTGTCAAGTGAATGAAAAAAAGAAAGAGCTTGAGGGAGAAGTTTAAGCGTGAGTTGGTTGTGAATGTCGGCTTGCCAGTTTTAGAAAGACACAGCCAACCCCTCCCTAAATTCCAACAGCAGTTTCTGAGGCTATGTGTTAGGAAACATAAAGGGCGCTTGTGTTTTACCAACTTCTGAAAAGAGCACGAAGCTCCTTTGACCACATCTCCTTCAAGACACCTTCAAGGTCATCTGGCTCTACAAAACACAGAGTGTCTAGTGAGCACGCACTGAGGCTTTTGAGTGTTTTCTGTAAAGGCTGCAGTTTGGGAAAACCGCAGTTATGAATTTTGCAAGGCCAGCCATCTCTGCAAAGAAATATGACAATCATGACATATGCATTCAGTGTAACAAATGTTCTGTTGCACCACTTATTTCTGCAACCAACCCAAAGAGTGCGAGAGCTGCCACAGGCTCAAGCCGCTCAATGTTAAGCTCTGACATCTGAAAATTAAGGACTGGCAGCTGAAAAGCACTTAATCACAAGCTACGCTGTCAGATAGCCGAATATGACATACAAACAAATAGTTAACATCGATATAGATGAAAAGATTTACTGCTAAAATAACCCTGACAAAGGTCTGTTATCTTTCTCCAAATGTAACTTCAAATTCAGCTGAAAATTGCCTTGACGTTTGGAAGCGAATTTCCCTTGTCCAACAGAAAAACTCACTGGAAAGAGGGCAAGTAATACTGTTGACCTCTGCAGTGTGTCCTGTTTCGTAACTGTGGTTTTATTAAAAGGAAAAAACAGCAATGAAAGAAAAAAAAAAAAAAAACTGCAGATTTTTATTGTCATTCTGTGCAATGAAGCACAGCAATCATCTCTGCAGTCAGAAGCAGGCCTGTTGAACTGGTGGTAGAATACGGCATGATAATAAGTGGCCCATTAGGAGCATTGGCGAGAGGTACCACGCTGTGCTGCTGTAATAGACTGAATAATCAAGATGCCCGCTCTGGCAGTAATAGAAGCTATGCTGCACTGTGAAAATAGTCCATTCTGAATTAGATGCTCATCTGTGTGTGCAAGTGAGCATGTTTGTGTATATGTGTGTGTGTGTGTGTGTGTCTGTGTGTGTAGCTCAATAGATAGAATTGCCATTCCCAGATGGGGCCACCATTTGGACCCTTATGCCTTTAGTAAAGATTAGATTTCTTGTTATTTCTCTGTTATATCTACATGTCTGACTGATACAAACTAGGAGTGCAGAGTGTGACCTCCCAGATTGTGAAATACATATTGTATTTTTGTTTTTAGCATCATGTTAGTCATTAGATATGTTCACCAAACCTGTTTTTAGGTGTTAAATTGTGTTACAGTGTGTGGTATAGTGTTAAGGGCTACCTGCGTGCAAATGTCTACTTTTATATTTTCCTGCAGAAATATTGGCTGTGTGTGTGTGTGTGTGTGTGTGTGTGTGTGTGTGTGTGTGTGTGTGTGTGTGTGTGTGTGGTGTGTGTGTGTGTGTGTGTGTGTGTGTGTGTGTGTGTGTGTGTGTGTGTGTATATGTATGTGTGTGTGTGTGTGTGTGTGTATATATGTATGTGTGTGTGTGTATATGTATGTGTGTGTACTAGGGTTGTATATCTCTTCTCAATTTTATCTCCATCTCAATAGGGACTCAACAATTTCATGCCCTTTAGATACATTCACACAACCAACAAATTCATAATGCGGTTTAGACTAGACCATATTCTATAGTGCAATAATCAACACATTATGTTAAATCTTTTACTCCTACCATAGATTAGTATCAAACCATACCAGTTTATGTTTAAGATAGATTAATGCACTGTATTTTAAAAGTCAAATTTTGATCTGATGTGAACTAAAGCTGACAAATCTGAGTGAGAAATGCGTGTGAATGCTGAGTGAACTGCACATGGAGGTTAAGTACGAGCACGGCGACTGAGAACACCCTGACAAAATCAAACACCTGCCCCTTGCAGTGACAGAAACAACATAATTGAACGTGTTGACCGCCCTGCAATCGGCCTTGTCAGGACTCGGAATAAATAGAAACGGGGAGGCAGGAGTCCAAATGCTTTAGTTCAAGCCAGCGGAAAAACTCTAGGATTAACACTTAAAGCAAGGGATTTCAAAGACGTGTCAAATGTCACAGCATTTAAATAAAATTTAATTGAAGTGCCAGCGAGATGGAGAGGATTACAGCCGTTATTCATGAAAGTGCAAATGCAAGTTAGCATCAGAGAACTAGCATGTTTTTTTTTTTTTGTTTTTTTTTGTATTAGAGGAGCATATTTATCTGGGAAAAATAAACCATCCATAGCTGCCACTTCCTGGAGAAGTGCAAGAATCCTATTTCAAACTCATAGCCTGTCAGTATTCTGCCTTGGGCTTGCCGGTATGTTATTATCACACATTTTCTGACAAGAATTTCATGGATTGTTCATGTGTGGCTGTACAAGATGAGTCTGCAGCTAACCCTCGCCTGACCTCTCTGGAAAGTTGAGAAAACCAGGGTAAACTGATCTTTCAGAAATCAATAAAGTAATATAATTGTATTGGCATTTATGAAAGAACTTACAGCCCTAAAGCCACAATCCTGCAGTCATATAACCGTTATGACTGGAGTCAAAGAACAGCGTGTTGAAGCAGTTTAATGTGAGAGACGCTGACAGACATGGCTTTTCTTTGCCAGCTACAGCTCAGGCTTCAGCAGATTTAATGAAAATATTACGGTACCCATCACAATCTCCTGTGCAGGTTTTATTTTGACCCACTCGGGATGTTATTTTGCAGTGCATAAACAACTCCGGCATTCATAAATAATACCTCTCGCCGGATAAAGAGACAGCCAGACAGATGCCTGCATTTTTAGTTGGCACCCTGTGCGTGTGGATGTCCCAGCTCTTCTCTCTGACACTCTGCGTTCTGACTCCTGCAGCCATCCGTTTGTCTGTCAGACTATGTGTATGGCTTGTAAAAGGAACAAAAGTCCCTATGCCATGATCATTGCTGTTTTCGTGTCTCGTATTTTATTTCTCCACATCTTCCTTAACACTTTGGGTCATTAATACTTTCGTGCTTACGTATGTCGAGACCAACAAATATGTGGCGCAATTACATTTAGTGAAAGATTGCAAGGACTTATCTATGTGGAGTATCAGACTCAATCTTCCTTTTCTTTTTATTCTTCTACCGTTTTTCTCTATATTATCACTCACCGCTATAAGAGCTCCTTGTCAAAGTCAATCAACGACAACATCCCAAAAAAGGCTGCATTGTTCATCTCAGCGGAGGAAAGGTAAACACAATCATTGGTCATGAAAGAGACAAGTTGTCACAGGAACAAGGAGATTTGTGGAAATCATTTTTCTAACACTTCTCTTTCCCATTACTAGCTGCTTGTCATTGTCAGATCGCTACGTCTTTGGTCTTGGCGAGGCTCCTTTTACATTCTTGTATTACCTTGCTCCACGAGGCTCTTTCATCCATATGCATGCCTTGTTCGAGGTAATAAGGTATGACACTCCTGAGTCTCTTGTGCATCAGTGTGTATGCCCAGCAGTTATATGTGTGAAAATTAAAATCAATGAAAAATTTGTAACGGTTGAGGTAGTCAAGGTTTGCTGTAATCTTTATTGAATAGTGCTCCGAGCTTGTCAAAGTGCAGTGGGCGGAGTGAAAAAAAAATTAAATTAATTTGGGGCAGTTCTTATTGCACTGCTGTTTGAAGCGACAAGTCACAATACAAAGTCAGTGTATAACAATGTTGATCATTAATCTTTTCAGTAATTTATTAGGATTTGCTGTTTTTCTGAGTTTTGTTTCATTGTACATTGAATACCATTGGGTTTTGAGGTATTTATGGGATAAAATAAACACTTATCACTTGGGGCCCCCTGGGGTCTTTCTAATGGGCATTTTCTGTATTTTTTGACATTTTACTAACATTTCACAAATTAAACAATCACAATGCAGAGATAATCACCATACAGAAAGATAGGAAACCCTCCTGCAATGGTTGCATTTATTGCTCTACTTTGAAGGCCAGACTTCATCATGTTGTACTCCTTGTGTGACCTGCTCTTGCCCATACTTGCTGCCAAGTGAGGCACACACCCTGTATTCTTCACAAAAGGTCACAGAGAGGTCTGCATGAGAGATATGAAAGGTCAGTCTGACTTACCACTGAGATTAAAGTGACCTGTCTCCACCCCAGGAGAGTGATTAAGAACAGGCCACAGACAGCTGCAAGGCCTGAGGTGCTAGAATGTGGTCACTGATGGACAGTGTGTGTGTGTGTGTGTGTGTATGTGTGCGTGCTCATGCATACCGTCGCTGACACTTTCACGATAGTCACACAAGTGTGAATTACCACCAGCTAAATGAGGCCACGGCACAAGTTGCAGCTTTGAATTCAGTGACATGCTCAAGCTAATGTACAATTTCTGAAAGACAGAAAACAAGAATTGAAGAGAAGTTTGGTGTGTTTTTTTTTTGAGCAGGGAGGTGGGTCTGTCTGCTTGTTTGGTAGTGTGACTGCAAAAAAGAGGAACTGAGAGGGGAAATTACAAGAAATTCTGTGTTGTTGTATGGTATGAACACTAACATTAGTTGCATAGTATGAATACTAACATTGAGAAAATCTGGGTCTAAGTAAAATTTGTGAAGTGAAATGTTTAAAATGGGGAACAAAAGACATTTAGCATTTTGCCATTTTACTCTTGCTAGTTAGCCAACAGGTTCCTCGTTCCTCCAGTAAATACTCACTGTTTGGCACTGTGAAACTGCATAGGCTACATTAAGGATACATCACAAATTTTCCCTGACTCCTTTTTACAAACACGAATAGACATAAAGCACGAAAATAATCTGTTTACAACTCTGTATGTCGACAGCATGTTGCAGTTAACTTGAGCAAGTATTTCGTGTTAGCTGGTGATCATGATGCTAATGTAGCATTTAAAATCACATTAACACACTCAGTCATTTGTGTTTGTTAAGGTTGTAAAAGAACGTAATGTTAATAGTTTGATGAAAAGTAGACTAGCTATTGTTACTTTGTACTCACAGATGTTCATGTTCTTTGGGGGCTAAATAAAAAGTTAATGAGGAGAAAAACAACAGCTAGCATCTATACTGGTGCAGAGCATAAGTATAGCAGCTTCAACTTAAGGGGCAGTGGGTTAGTAGTTTGCTAAGAATGTGTATTAATGCGACTTTCATGAGCTTACCAATGAGCAGAACAATATTATTGCAGTATCCAACCATTATGCCATTATAAAACGAACCAAGGGATAGACTTTATCAGGTCTTTCTTATTAAAACTCTATCAACATCAGCTCCAGCTAAAGTATTCGCTCATCTGTCTTTACAAAAATCATATTGACAACTGCATGTCTAGATTACACAAACAGTAACAGGTACACTGACTCAATAGGTGTATATACAGCTTGAGAGGCATCCTGTCATGATCAATGCATCAAATTAACCACCATTGATAAGTGTGTCAGACATTTTCTCCAACTGCCATTACCATAATTACCATTTGTTGTATTATTGGCAGTCTGTCATGAGCTCTGTCACCATTTGTAATTGACAACTGCATGCTTTGTGTGACCTTTTGAGCTGAGAATATAAAGTAGATGGACAATGCACTAAAAGAAAATCGACCAAAGGGAAAATAAAACTAAACAAAACAAGATTGTTTTTTCTGAAGAATTTGGAATATCATCAACATATCCATTGCACTTCTTGTGCTGTGTACAAATCCTGTGAGCTTATGTGATAAACTGCTTATTCTATTTGTGAATGAGTGGAAGATCAGATCTTGCCACCAATGTGTAAATGCAACATGCATCTGCGAATAGGAGGAATGTTCACAGCCACAATAATCTAAAAAAAAAAACAACAACAATTATCATTTGTAAAATCCGATTAAACAACTAAAGATTCATGCAAAACAGGAACATAGGCCTAGAGACTATAGGCCTATGTTCCTCTGCTATAAAAAACCTACAACCCAGATAGCAAAATAAAACCGGCACATACTTGTGCCACATGCTTGTTTTCTTCTGGCCCAGTATACACCTGGTTCCATGGCCCACATCTGGCCCATATACAGCACGATTGTAAGATGCTACTTCCACATCTGGAACCAATTCTGCTGCCCACACAGAAAATCTTCCGGCTGTCAGCCAATATTACAGGATAACAGCTGGAATCTGCCCAGATGTGGAAGTACATGGGCCGAAGACGTGGGCCGAAGACCCAGACATATGTTGGTCCTTCCCATTTGGCTATCTGGGAAGACTGACTTTATATACAGTAGGTATGTACAGTTGAGATTTTTTCAAGTTACCTTCCATTTGTTTAGGATAGCTTGTTCAAGTAGTGTGGAATTAATATATGTATATATGGAGAACTATGCAGTCATATATATTTATAAATTTGTTTACTGAGATCCTTCGAATTCTGTGGCAGACATTGCAGGTTGTCATCCTACACTGATGCCATTTCTCATGAGGTTTCTCATCTACAGTCTCGGGAGAGCATGTGCTCACATCCAAAACCGTTTGACTGTGCGATCAGCTAAATCTAAATGCCAGTTTCCTGCCGTCTCCTGGACGTCAGGAGGTCTGCTCTGATTTGCTCTGACGGTCCGTGGATGCTTGCCAACCGCTGTTTCAGAGTGTCCCTCGATTTGACGGCTGGACACTGAGGCGGGTTGTTTTGTATTTGGAACACACTCACACCGTGTTTGTGCCAGCGACGTTTCCATTACCTGACAGGAAACCCAGAGAGCTTGGCTATGATCCCCATGGTAAGATGACACAGGGAGATATTAGACCAGATAGGATGAGGACATGAGATAATGTGACGTTGAATGCTCTCCTTCCTCTGTAGTGTCTGTTTCCCCTTGGAAAAGTCTTCTCAAACATCAGTTCTGCATGATTATGTTTCTAATATCTGAATTAAACACAGTCTTTAGATAGTGAGCCATGTTGACATACCTGATATTTAAAAAAAAAAGAAAAAAACAACCTTTCTTTCTTCTGAGATTGTAATTTAATTGACCTATCATAATGCTGCAATGCTGGAGTCATGCAAAGCACTTGCCATTAGGCATATTTGCCTTTACCCGAATGATACAGTATGCATTACACAGTTGTACTCCTCCTCTTTGTAGTGTAAATATTGTTGTAATTATTTCAACTGCAGGGTGTCCAGGTTGTGTAAAATATATTCAATTTAGATATGCAGGGTACTGATTGAAGTTTATTGCTTCAAATATGTAAGCATATGATGAAAGCATTCAATGAAAAAAGAAAGTAGAAAGTAAAAAATTCAAAAGCCAGGTTCTTAACTCTGTCAATTTGCATTTTTGTGTTCGGGAAGCAGTTTATCACATATTTAAATATGTTTGAACGCTACTTTCAACTTTCAGCTATGCTTTCCTGAAGAATGAGAAACATCAGCTAGAAAGCAGTTTTATCAGTGCCATTTCACATATTGTATATACTTCATGCATTCAAATATTTTTCTCTCAGTCAAATCTGTTTTTCATTTGTGTCATCACGTGGCTCTATCTGCTTTGATCTTCCATGTGTCAAGATATGGACACTTGTTGCAGTATAGAAATATATAACTTATAGCCACTCTTCCCAGCTTCTTGTAGCATTGGAATATCAGCCGTAGTTGTTTATTTTTGTCCTCCATCATTTTCATCGTCAAAACACTTAATTCCTGCATTCTGTTGAGTTTGTTTTATGCACCAATTTGTGCCTTCTCTGCATCAATTTTTGGTGAAAATGTCAGTATTTATGTAAAGCAAATCACCAAATTGATGCACCAGGTGATTCTGGATTAATTTTATGGTTGTGAAAAAGCAATTTTAATTTAAATTGCCTTTTTTTATTCTGAGTTGACCCGTTAAGATATATGCCCTTATCCATTTATACCATTCCCAGGCCTGAAAAACATTTTGTGTGTGTGTGTGTGTGTGTGTGTGTGTGTGTGTGTGTGTGTGTGTGTGTGTGTGTGTGTGTGTGTTGTGTGTGTGTGTGTGTGTGTGTGTGTGTGTGTGTGTGTGTGTGTGTGTGTGTGTGTGTTAGGGATAGGCCTAATTATGTCTGCCACAAAAGTGTCAGTGGTCATACGAGCTTATAATTCATATTCATATTTTGGGAGTAAAGTCCGGAAGAAACAAAGACCTGCCCGTCTGAGGCATTGTCGTGTCCATGGTTTTCAAAATAAAAGTCCTCTCCATCTTCTATGTTATAAATATTAAGGGGGACATATCTCCTGTGCCCCACCCCAAATCTATGCCTATGCTTTTCAATATGGCAACCACACAGATTCATACCATCATATTCATTGTGCCCGATCAGTGATGGTATAGGAATTGAAGTAAGGCTGAATAAGCTGAATGCATGATAAAATGGACGGAATTAGATGGCAGAATGAGACAATAAGCACGGAGGGTTAATGGGAGGAGAAATATGATGGAGAGAAACAATTAAAATGCAGATCACAGGACAGGGAGGCTTTGGGAAATGAGGCGTTTTGCCAAGACACACTCTAATAAATTCTATGTGCAACCCTGTTGCAGCCTGCCGCGTCCCAGCAAACCTGAGCAGCTTCCATGAGCTGATTACAGAGTTTGTCCATGGTGAGCGCTTTGACAGACAGTCCATTAGTCCACTTTAACATTAATCTCCATCACTGCACTCCCCCCTATCCTTCTCCTCCTCCCCCGATCCATTGTTCCTAAAATGAAACTACTCACAACATTTTAGTGGATTGATTGGGGCTCACTACCGCCATCTAACAAATTGAGGTTTGACCTAGTGATGATCCATCTCCGTTAACGGAAAATGATCCAAAATATAAAGTAGCCTCATAGACTCTCTCCCTCCCACCCTGCCCTTTCTCTAAATTCCACTCACTCTATCCACAAGCCAATTATTGGCCTGTCCCTTTGAATGACAAAACACAAGCATTATCCTATTGATTCCTCCTATACAATCAAGAATTTTACAGTAACACAGCAAATCTCATACAGTATTCTTGAGTGATGCTGACTACAAAACACATTACTGAATACATTAAAAAAAACACATTCTCCTCTTCTTTAATAAAACTCTCCTTTCCTGTCCATGCTACCTGGAAAACTTCTTCCAACCACATTTGTCTCATCCAGAATGCCGCCACCAGTATAACACTGTTTTTCGCTCCCCTTCTTGTACTCACTCCCAACTGCTGATGTTTGTTCACACTACATTCAAAAGTTGCATGCTGGAAACGGACTACACGCCAGCTCTTTGTTCTGCCAGCACTAGTTGTTTTCCTCTGTACTCCATTCTGTTCGGCACCACACCCTGGAATTCACCGCGGCAGAGTGACCTTCCTGCTCCAGAGCAGCAGTCATTTACCAATGTAATTTGAAGGAAGAGAGCTAATTACACAAAGTACTTGTTATTCTCTTTTCATTGAAAAATATTCTGTCCTCTTCACTTCTCTAGAAATTTTCTTACCAGCCAAAAACAAAACGCCTGACGAAACATAGTAACCGTTTCATCCTAAATAACTAAGTGCAATAAAGAGCACTGTGCCTAACAGAGCCTATTAACACCTGTCATTAAAACACGCTTTTACTTCAGACAGTAAAAAGAACATCTGCCTTGCATGTCATTTACACTTAGTAAGGACCATGTGTCCTTTGCAGTCAGATTAAAATCAGATGGCTTTCCCTCCCAAAATTCAAACTGGCACTTTTGTGTTATGTATGAAGATTTTCATTCAAGAGATGTGGCTTAACAAGATACACCTATCAGTGTTTTTGAGATCACCTTTGAGGGTTATTTGAGTGATTTAAGCACTATCCACCAATGCATCGTGAGAGCATTCACGCCAAAATCTTTTGCAGTCGAGCACATTGCAGTTGACGCATATTGATTTTAGGTGTAACCACAGCAAGTAAATTCTGGTGTTGGATATATATTTTACTGAAAATTGAGAACACAAATAAAAACTATGGCAACACACAGCAAGGGAGAAGTGGTTTCTGGCAACACCTTTACTGCAATTTAGTCAATAATGTGATCATAATGTAACAGCAAACTGTAGCTGCGAATGGATACAAAAACAAACGCCAATGACTGCCTCGTTTAATTTCAGCTGTCATCCTACATCAGCTTCAGCGCTCAACAGCGGCTTTGCATGTGCGCAGTCACACTCATTAGATGGAAATCAGTTGATTTCCCCTCCAATCTGCGAATATAATGGTTTTTTCTCCATATTTACATAACATTACTGACCGTCGCTGTAGAGTCGGCGACACTGTCCCCATACTGATTACTGTGCTGCGAGGCTCTCACATGCAGCTATGAGAAGGGGCAATCATCTTTATAGCTATAAACCATACGGCTTTTCCAAAATTTTATTTTCCAGCATAAATTATTTACCCTGTTCACTGAAGGCTTTACCTGGAAACATGCTGTGTTTTGTTTTTTTCCAGTAGAAACACAGCTAGTCAAGAAAACGCTCCATTTCAGTTTTTCTTCTGATTTAGCCTCTGATTATACTCATCAAACAAACTACTCCTATGTTTAGTGAAGGATTAGAGAACAAGAGGGGGGGTCAAGCAGTGCATAATCTTCTTGAAGACTATTGGATTTTAACCACTTCAGAACTACCCAACAGATTTATCCACACTCAAGGGATATTAACGGCCAGTCAACAAGTCCTCTAAATTAGAAGACAAAATATGCTGTTTGTCCATGCTGTTTAAGTGTCGATGACATGCCACTCGGAAAGACACCATCTGTCAGTACCTTCCAAAACGGTAACAAATCACAGTGAAAAACAAATCTGTTTTATGATTCGACATCGCTATGGTTACAGTTTGGTTAGGTTTAGAGAAAGGTCATAGTTTGTGTTAAAATTCTTGAAGAAAGGTTGTGAGTTCAGCATCAAACTCGAATGCCTTCACTCGCCAAGACCTGTCCCCAGAGGGGCAAAGCAACGGCAATGTTAACTCTTGTCTCTATCACGTCTTTTCCTCTCCCGAAGTTAGCATGCTAACCAGCTAGCCCTGGCCTGTCTGGTCACTTTCCGATGGTGACTCACTGTAGCGTCCAGCCTGCCCTGAAGAAGTAGTGCTACTCAGAGGGCATACTATAACCTCTTGTCTTGTAAACACAACGATGGCCGAAGCTCTTGCCAAGCGACAATCGCCACCACCAGCTCACGGCAAGAAAACACGTTCGGTGGCTCAGAGAACTTACAAATAACCCCTTTAAGGTTAGATTGCGGTTAGGCGAGCTTTGTCATCATGCTTACAATGATAAATATGTGGTTAAATTTAGGAAACAATCATGTTGATGCTTTAAAAGAAACTGTCTGTCAGCTGAGTGTTGGCTGGAAAGGGAAATGGTGGTCCCTTGTGTTAAAGTCTTGTTTTGTTGGGCCATCCATCCATGATGACCTGCTTCCTATATGGATTTTGTTGCTTTGTAACTTCTGTTGCTCCCATCATAATTACTACAACCACAGGGCTTTGTCACTTGAGCATATGTTGTTTTTGAGACTTATGCTCTTCTTTGGGAAGACAAGTCTCACGATAGCAACAGAGAAATCATATGCAGTGGTAACCCCCCCCCTTGTTTTGAAATCAATAATTTGAACATGCTGTGACCTGCTGCGTAAAATAGATCACATGTGCACGGCAAATTATTTTGACAAATGACAGTGCAGAGCAGCTCGGCATGTTCATAGGCTTACTTTCAAGTGCTGGAACAACATAAAGTGACTGTGTGACAGCATTAGCAGTGTGAATCCTATTCCAGCATGGGAGTAGAAAGTTTGGGTGGGGGGAAAGGAGCAACTGTCACATGCCCTGGAGCAAAACATGTGGTCAGAGACTTGTTCCACCAGAGAACCATTTTATCATCTCATATGGAGGATTTTTTTATTTTTTTTTTACCACAAACACAACTTGGTTTATCCAATTCAAAACACCAACAGAGCAACATTGTCCATGCTGTGAAATGCATATAGATGAGACTGCCGCACAGAGCAAAGCAGTCTACATTTTTATTTTTACCTAGTTCCTCAATCACATATGCCAGCTTGACCTCTTTATATGGATATAAAATCTGACATATTAGGCTTAATAGCCACCTTACCCCATTCAATTGCACGTAAAACTGATCTATGAAAAGGCTAATAATCTTAACACCCACAATAAATCTAGAATAGCACAGACCATTCAAAATATTTCACAATGAACAGAAATCGGTCTTTATCTCATAGTTACGTTCCTAAAGTCCTTGTCTGCAACAAGGACATTCTTCAAACACTACTACTGTAGAACAGTCCTTATTAATAGTAATAATCATAACATCTAGAGCTCTAACTAGATGATAGTATCAATGGATATCATTTCCAAAGAGAAGCGGAAGTCCTGAGGAAAAATTTTACAAAGGTGTCCTGCTGCTTATGAACAGCACACAAACCTCCCCACCGTTTCCAAACGCTAACCACAGCATAAAATTCAGTATCCCACTGAGCTGTGAATAAGCCAGTGGTCTGTCTTGCAATTCTTATAATTGCTTTTGAGAAATGTTTTTTTTTTTTTTTTTTTTTTTGTCCCATCCTTAACCATGAAGAAAAAGGAACCCAAATAAATCCAATCTAGGAATCATCTGTGCTTCTGCCTCCAGCAGAAAATGGGGTATTTCTAAATCAGCATGTCTACTGATGAAAGAGTCTTGGAAAAAAAAAAAAAAATCATAACTTCAGAAAAAAACAGACTGAAAAATCTTTCTGTGGAAGTCTTGAACAAAACATTCTCACCCTCTTGGTATATGAGCAAAGAGGAATGGAGAGCAAAAGACAATGTTGTTTTGATCTATATCTGTGTTTGTGCTCTGATACATACGTGATCTTGTGTTTGTGACTGTTATCACTCCTGGTGGAATACATGCATTATTTTTCCAGCAATGAAAACGCTGAAGTAAACATCCCACCATAGAGCGCAGATATGTAGCTTATGGCAGACGTTAACTCAAAAGTGCAGAGTGAAGTTTTTTGGGGACTATTTTCCATTTAATTAATTAACACATTTGGTGCGCTAGTGAGTGTTTATTTATCAGGATGGTGTAAGTGGGAATGGCTCAAAATAAACTGTAGAGTCCATGTTCATGGTAATAAAGGAACATGTCACCCTGGCAACTTTTACATTTACAATTTAAAGGACGGTGATTGCTGGACCTACATCTATCAGTGGGACAGAAATAAAACCGCAAAATGAATGGTAATCTTACCCTTTGTTTTTCCGGATGTGAAAGTATAGGCAATTGTTTGCTAACACATTGGTTATAACAGCTTCATACTGCAACTTGTTTTGGAGTTCTTCTGCCCCCAGGTGACTCAAAAATAAAAAAAAAAGATAGATAGATGAATGCAGCTTTAAATAACGCACATTGCAGTTGCTGTTGCCTGATTTCCCTCTCCATCACACATCGCGTCTTCCCCGTGCCTTTCTTTCTCTCTCTCTCTCTCTGTCTTTCTTTCTATCTCTCTGTCTCTCTCTTGACAGGCTCAACATATCCCTAGATACTAAGAGACGGAGGAGCAATTAGAGGCAAAATAAAACATCTTATCATATACGTGCATGATGTGTCAGTCCTATGCCATTCTCCTGTATGTTTGATATCCAATCTTGTAAATGCTTGCAAGTTAAATTTAAATGTACGATCGGATTCCACGCAGGCATTAGGTATGGAGGAGTAGTATTTTCCACACTCATTAACACGTGGAACAGCTTGTTCATCTCATTTTCATAGAAAAACGACACAAAAAGGCTCGTGTATGGCATGAATCAGACACATATGACTTGTGCGTCACTCTGGGATGGAATGACACTGTTGGGTTGGCGGTGTATAAGAATGGTTGCCATTGCAAGAAAAAAGATGTTTGCGGGCGTGTCAGGACATATGACACATTGGACGCACACCCTTGCCAGAGGCCTTAGCAAAGCTGCCATATATAGAATAAACATAGACATGGTTTGAATGTATGCCCAACGTCTGTCCTCTACCCATCCTGCTCTGGTTTGGTTGCTACTGATTGCCGTGACTCGCGCAGTGACGTACATGGATATGGTGAATGTTTTATTCATTTGTACCTCATCAAATCAGCCTCAATCACAGAATGAGGCAAATGTTTATATGCAACAACGTTCGTGGGATTAGCTGCTTACATATTTGCAAACTGTCACCATGTAAATCGGAGCATAATTCAGTAATTCTCCTTTTTATGCGGATTGAGAGCCAGAAAAGTTGCATGGACAGTGTATCATACAAACGCGTGCACACGCACACAGACAGTGTACGCACAAACAGACAGGTTTTTTACGTAGATGGGCTGACTTTTGACTGGATCACCATGCTTCACTTCATCGCCTTACATGTCCTGCTGTGTTTGTGAGTAATGTAAGGGAGTAGTGCTTTAGTGTGCACTCATGCTGTTTTTTTACTAAAGCTGTAGGCTTTGAATAGCCCCCACCCCCACCTCTCTTTTGGGTAGAAGCCTCATAGAGGAGCTTTTATGCCATGTCATGTTTAGCTTTCAGTTTTTTTTGTTTTTTTAATCATTATATACTTGTGGAATAAAAATATCTTTGCAATCACTGGACTGCCTAAGTTGATGATGTGCCATTAAGCTACACACAGATAAAACACATTGTACTCTCACTAATGCATTTCATACATTAACATAATATCCCAGATGCTTTAATTTCCTGTATGCACTGGATGATATAGAATGGATATTGGACTATGTTATGTTTTCTTTGGCTTAGCTTTCCATAGAGAATTTCCATAATGGATTTTTAACGTGTACTAGAAGATGACTACTTCAATTGCTCTTTTCATTTACTATTAGACCTTAGATGTTGTGACAATGTTAGCTCTGTGGTTATGCCACAGCCAGTTGGTGTTTCAATTATATCGTGTCTTATATATAAGTATATACAGTATCTATATCTTATCTATATATCTACCTAAGTATCTATGTATATATCTCTCTCCTATAGCCTGTGCATATGAATGAATGAATGAATGCAGTTCATTACAGCTCTATGGAGATTTTTAGCTTCTTTCAGCTCATTGTTTTGTTTTCACAGCCCACGGCTTTACTGCTTTGTTGGTATTTCCAGCTCTTCTTCCAGGCAGTTGTTATCAGGGAAAAAAAGCTATGATAACCCAACTGTATACACTACCTGCCCTGCACTGAACAGCACACAGACAAAGTTATCAACTAACTAGTGAACATAGTGGAGCATTGCATTGGGAGTTGGTGAAGACGAAAACAGAGCTAAAACAAGATGGCATATGGAGTGGAATGGACACAACATAAAGAAACATGGCTCCAAGTATATGCTAATGTTACTCTGATATATGTAAATAGACAGACATTTGCTGACACATACAGTATATGGTGGTAATATATCAATGTTGCGTTTAGAGCTTTTTCTGCTGCCCAAATGGCCCCCAAAAAAAGTTGACAATGCATTAAGTAAAGCCTTGATTAATATCTACCATTCGACAAACTCTGTTTTGCTCTCTAAATTCTGACCTTAGAAAAGCAGCTTTGTCATTCTTCAACCTTTTCTTTGCCCTTTGCCAGATTCTTACATCCATCTCTGCATTTAAATTAAGCAACACGCCAGACACTGTATCCTGAGGCAGGAGGCAGTTCAAGTGATGCGATGTCAGAAATAAAACTCGACCGTGAATGTGTTTGACAGCCTTTGCCACTGTTTGTAGAAGCCTTTCTAGTGTCAGACACTCAGTGAACTTTGTAGTTCAGGTGGCGAAAATGTCATATGCTGTTGCTGAGTGTTATCACTCTTTAAAGTTCATTGGTGAGAGGTGAGGTTTAGTTAGTTCGTTTAGAGTAGGGGATTTATAGTAGGTTCAAAAACTTACCAAAATAAATTGTGGCTTTTAACGCTTTTTTATTGTCCTTAAAAAAGACATAACTGAAACAATTTTTGCAGTATGTGTCTTTTCAGTAACAAGGAAATGTGGGGATTCAGAAAACCTATTTAAAACTATTTCACCTCCCTATGTTTGTGCTGACAGCACCAAACTTTGCCGTGTTGCCAATCCTCTCCTCAAATTTAATGAATTGCAAGAACAGTTTGGCCAGTACCTGTGTTTTTAAAAGTGAGACCAGGGAAATTGTGCAAATTGTGTACGTCCTTAGCTGACATAATGTTTTCTGGCACCAAATCACCCAGGGTTGGTTGGTCCAAGTACTGTGTATGACAGTGAATTTAATGAGAAAGTTGGGGTTAACAGAAAAATAGAGGCAGTAATGAAGCACCTGAGCGTGATTAAGCATTCTGGCAAAGCTAGACTAGTGTGTATCAGAACAGATGAGATGAGCAGAAATGCCTGATATGAAAACTGATGTGCTAATCTTGAGAATATGATGCCTTTCTGGAACTCGCATTATTCAGTTTCAGTACAGATTCAGTTTACACTAACTACTGGACTGCGCTAGAATAATTATGCTTAATTAGTAGCTAATCTTGAATGTCCTTTGGTACAGAGAATAACATTGTGTACTGTAGAACAGGGACAGGAAAAACAGGCAGGACTCTTTGTGTGCAGGTTGTAACCACAATGAATATGAATAGTTTTGTCTGGTTGAAATTGTCAGTGGGGAAATCATTAAGTGTGGTCTTTGGTTAGGATGAAATTTAGGCATACTCTGGAGCCTCCATTTCTTACTCAGATGTATTCAGTCTGGAAAAAAACAAAGCAAAGTCTAATAGTCAAATCAAGTCATGTTAAAAACTTCTGTGGGCAGGATTTTAAACAATGATATAGAAGCAAATAACTATTTTCTATGTAAAGATATGGTAGCGTAATGGCGTCCTGAGCAGAGAATAAAGTCACACCCCTCTGTTTGCGTTGTAATCCCAGTTTCTCCTCCTTGTTTTGGTCTGAACTTGTGCTCGTGCATGTTAGTGTATGTGAGTGCCTCTTGTTAAATGTTGGTCCTCCCAATGTTTATAAACAGGTGACACAGTATGGTATATGCAGGGTTCAGGTGACAGTCCTTGCATACTTTCCTCCACTGAAGAAACCACGTTTTTGTCTAAGATGCCCTCAAACAAAGAGAGAGATGCAACCAGAGCACAGGGGGATTGGCCACGGGGACTAGCGGCTCAAATCCTAGTCGGCCGGTTGACCGTCAAAAACATCCATGAAGTTTTTTTCAAGTTTTTACCTGCTCCATCAGTGTCTTTACTGACTCCCGTTAGTGTCATTTGTGCGACTAGTCCCAAAGTATAAGTCCACGGCTGAATTTATTTCCTAGTCTGACTCTGGGGCCAATATTGGTCTAGCCTTACTGAGATGGAGAGCCCTATGAGCTGCTAAAGGGCTCCAACTTAACTCAAAACTGACTTTTTTTTTTTCCTGAATGTGTAAGTTTTTTTGGCTCTTGTTGTGTGTTTAGTGGCCACTTTCACTGGGCTTTGTAATACCTTGCTGACCGGGAAAGTGAAGTGGGGTTGATGGCTGAATGGTCTAGCTGAGGCCGGTCTTGTTTTGGTCTGAGATGCTGTTGATGTAGCGCGACTTCTAGTGGCAGTGATGATCATTTTCATAACCTTTTAATATAGCTCCAAACTACAAATGTGACCCATAGTGCATAATTTCTACCATGAAAACCTGGAAAGAGGTAGAGCTACACATAAACACAAGAGGCAAAACCCAAGGACACCATTCACACAAAGGGAGAAGAGGAAGGCCAGAAATACCAGAGGGAGAACAGGGTATAAAAACAAAACATTCTGTTCTTCATATTAAGAACTGCGAGTGTTTGGTAGAGGCCTAAAGATTACCAAGGGAGGCAAAACTGAAAAGAATGAGTGGGTAAGGAGATGTGTCAAACCTCCAGAGAAACAGCACATTTCTGTAATTTGCATAAGTGTATGCAATTATCTCTAATGAGGCACACAAGAAGGGCCACAACATGTTCTTCTTGTTAAACCCACTGGGATATATGGTCATCCTCCAGAAACATGAACTGGATTTGTAGAATCTGGTCTGTTGATGAAAGACAAATGTAGTGTTGGAGGGAAGTAGTGGTAGCTCTGATGAAGTCATGACATTACATGCTGATTCATGTGAATGCTGGAGAAACACGTCATAAAAAAGCTTTTATTTGTGTATACAGCTCCTTACTATGACACATCACACTTGTAAAGTGCCACTCACAATGTCATAAACAAACACTGCACCATGTTGCCAGAGCATAAAACACCAACACTGTAAGTGTTATGGCGTATGCTCAATCATCCATATAAGCCAACGTGCTATTCTGGAAGATGTTTTTGATTTAATTTTGTTTGGCATCACTGATTTCCATCTTGTGATGCCACGTGCCGTGAGTCTTCTGAGTCATTTGCTTGTGAAAAACACAGACTCAAGTGTATCGTATTGGATGAAGAAAAATAGCTGTGCATTTTCCTCAGATGAAAACCTCAACAACAAAAATAATAGTTTGTACTCTTTGTAGTAAGTCATTATATTGGGGATCCAAAGTGTTTTGTTTGTGTTCACTTGTAAAGAGTAGTTATTTTTTTGAGAAATATATATACTCCGTTTTGTAATCCCTCGATTTCAGCCAGTGGCACCCATCATTGCTGTGATGGAGATTCCTCCCTTGACACAATTGCAAACAAACAGTTTGTAACATCTGGTTTTATTCACATTTTTTATTCTCTTTTGGGTTTTTGATAAAATGTAAATACTCTCACCTGGTACCACTGAAAGAAAATGATTACTAAAACCCACTTCTATTTCATTATCACAAAGGAAAATATTGAATGCTGCGTTTATATTGAATTTTTTTATTATAATTGAATTTACAATATTGATTTTTCTTCTTTTTGTATCTGTTATTGTTATGAGAACTGTCCTATATTGTTAGGAATCATATATTGAGTGTTGACACTGACTTTTTTCCTTGGCTTTCTTGTGATGCAAAGGAAACATCTCCTAAGAGTTAGCTACACTTTCAATATACAGTATTTACATGGATTTGTTTTAATGTTTCCAATGTTACAGAAGGATAAGGATCTCTGTTGTTTTCACCATACAGTAATACACAGATTTATCTTTTTGAGTATCCGTGTCTTGTGGGTCTTGCTTTTCAAGGCAGTGGGAGTGGAAACCCTGCCATCTGTAATTCCCATGAGCATTTGCAGCTGTGTCCTCCCTGGGGTTTAGCAGCACCCATGGTTTCCTTGATGGTCAGCCCATTTGGATTCACATGAGGAAGCCAGCTAACACAATTTACCACTATTTCATAAAAAAAAAAAAAAAAAAAAAAACGTGCTATGCTATATAACATTTTAATACGGTGGCAGACAGGAACAAATTCGCTGCAATGGCCCAAAATGCTCCATTTGGAGAAACAAGCTGCAAATTCAGAAACGATGCAGATTCAAAATCACATACGAAAATGCAAAACAACAAGGGAAATGTGCTTCAAATGAACAAAACGTGCAGCACTGCCGGAAGCCAAAACAAATACATGAACAGCAAACACGCTGCAAATAAAGAAACAATGCAACAACGAAAACACACAAGCCCCCAAAACAAATGCAACAGAAAAAATATCCACACAACGTATCGGAAGTGCTCCAGGCCTCTAGGATGAGTGCTAAGTGAAGTGCCCATAGACTGTATATAAGCATGCTAACGCTAACACTAAGTTATCTGTTGCTCTTTTATAAGCTACAGCCAAATGTTAAAAAACACACAAACCTTTTTATCGCCTTCTATCACTTTTTAATGTCGCTTGGTCCAAGGTCAAAGGTCAAAGGTCTGGTCGTAGGTCTGGCCTCTCGGGTCAAAGCTCAGGCTTTTGTATTTCGTTTCTGTATTTGCAGCTCATTTCTCCTAATGGAAATGATTTGAGCCGTTGCAGCGCGTTTGCCCAATGGCCGGCCACCGTATTGTAATAGTGGAGTACAAAGTATATTTGGGAGAAGTTTTGGGAAGAAACGGTTACAAGACAAGAACATTTTTGAATAAATTTAATCCTATTAGATATGACATAACGCATCTCTCATGGAACAGAAATACATGTTTTTCATGTTTTGTTTGTAATTTTCAGAGCTGTATACACACAAACTCACACACAAGTACATATTTTTTGTCACTTGTGGTATTAACTCTCTTTCATTCCTTACTTTAAGCTTATTTCTACCCTTGAACCAAAAGACAAAGTTTTACATCTTAAAATAAACGGTTTGGGAACTTCAAAATGTGACTCTCTGAACAGATTACACCATTAGTACAAGTACACTCACATGCATTGTGACAATGTGTTTCACTTGCACCTGGACTGTATTACACCAGAGAGTAGACTAAAACCTCACCACAAAACCCAGCTGAAAACTGCTTTGAATCCAATTGACAGAATCTCTCAGTTTCTAGGTCATCAGTTCCCCACGGGGCCTTCATGTAACTGGTGAAAGAACACAAAAAACATCGCTGTTAATGCAAGCAGTGATGCAGATGAAAAGACACATGCAGGACAAACAGGACGTGGCTCATGGTTACTGCAAACAGAGGCTTCATTGTGTCTCCAAATCCTGGATTTAGAAATGGGTTTAATGCAAGAACAATGGCTGGTTTCACGCTGCATCTTATCTACAGACTTTGTTAATATTTCCAGCAACACTGTAATGCAGATTGTCTCCAAGGGTGTGAAAGTTAGTTTCTTTAGGTCATGATCATCAGAGAAAAATCTGAGGCGACAGAGCAGCTTTCACACTCTGCTAATAATAAAACTGCCAAGCATTTAGGAACCATGCAAAAAAAAAAGTTTCATAAACTGATATGTATTACTTAGAAAGTCCCAGAGAGTTGTAGGCAGTGTTTTTAAGTACTGCATGTTTTGTGTTACTCCATCTCCCAAGCTACTTCCTCCAGCTGCCAGGTTCTCCGCCCAGTTAGATGTGCCCACAATACCTACACAAGGTGGTGTCCAAGATGACCAAGCCAAATAAACAAAACAAGGTTATAGTTACTCTTTGAAGGAAATGTGAACACATAGGGAATAGGGAACACAGAATGGGAAAAAAATATTTCTAGAACCAGCACACCTCCACTTCACAACTCTATAAAGGGCAAAACAGCAGATGGCCTTCAAAGTTTTTTTTTTGCGAAAACGATATTGGACAGCAAATACAATAGTAGTGATTACAAAATTAGAAAACATTGAGATTCTGGTGACAAAGATGTTGTTAAAATGAATTAACACAATGACACAAAACTGGATTACTTTGTCTCTCATGCCAGGAGGAAACAAAGTGAAACGTTAACAAAACGACGTCTCCATAGGAAGCAACGCAGCAATTAATCTATGAAACAGACAGCTAGTACTATAGAGGCTGGCTTGGTAAGCACAAAACTGATCACAGAAAAACTATATTAACAAATGACAAATCGGCAAATCACGAAAACAGCTGTTATTGAAAGTGTATCTACAGATTAGGCTCCAACGAAGGCGTAGTTTCGAGGAGGCGATAACAGGTGGATTTCAGTCTGTGCTTGATCACAGATCTGACAAAATAGTGGCTGTAACAATGTCTGTTAAACAGCGACGGCTATGGAACTGTGCCAGCAGTGGTTGCTATAGCAACAGAATGTTCAACTGAAACCGACTCTTGTTTGCAGAACAGGCTGAGTGGCTTGGAAGTACTTGTCTGTCAGGGTATCACAGTAAGTGAGCTGAGGCTGTTCTGAAGGCAGAAAAGTATTAAATTCCTTTTGAGGTAGCCTACATGGTATTACAAAATAGTTATGTTCTGTACAGTGCCTATTCAACAACTTTATAGTGATAATGATATTTCATACTTACCCTAACCCCTTTTTTTTTATGACTGCAGGTAAACTACTTTGTAAGTAATAACATTCAGCAGTAATTAGACTAAAAATCCTGAGCATTGGTGTTTGTGCTTTTCCCCTGTATTTAAAGGTATACCAGCGCACATTAAAAAAATACCCAACTCAGTTAGAGACATCCGTGAGGTGCTGAGGGGGATGCTGGGGTGGGCAGACCTCGCTTCCACTAATGTCTTCTTCCGTATGGCTGCACCAAATTGTGTGTAAACAAATAAACGTTGTTAAATCCCAGCTCCCAGACACATGTAAGGGTGATTTCATGATGAATTATTAGTGGGAAAAAATGTTTGACAAATTATAAAGTTGAGTTAGAGATTCTATTAACCTCCCGATGATAAATCTTTAGCCGGAGTGGTCTGGATGTGTTCTCTGCTGCCCTTTCTTGGTTTGCTGATTGCCTAATAGGTAAACACATCAAGCATACAACTGCAGCTCTGACTTTTTCCCTGTGAAAATTGGTACAGCCTCTGGCCATTTAGAAAAGAAATATTAAGCCAGTGTTTCATTGTTTTCCCACACTCCGCAGTAAATGTTAACAAGATTTTCAATTTGATTTCTGGCTGTGGAAGTACCAGAAAATGACTAATGAGTAAAGAAAAGCTAATAAAGACAAACACCAACAACCTTGAACAAAGTGCAACTCTAATTTAAAGCCAGTTCAAATGAGCATTATTGATAACCACAAAATTTGACTAGACTTAAAATTCTATACACATTTTTGTAAATTGCCTGCAACTTTCCAGTTATGTCTACCTCAAGCACAGAATCACTTTGACATGGTGTGGACACATCTCTGACCTGTATGTGTTAGTGTTCATGTGGGTGTGAATACTGTGTGTGCATATATCTTAGGGCATATGGTATTTTTTTCTTGTTGTCTCATCCCAGTCTGTCAAACTGTCGGGACATAGTGGATAATGAGGCCCTTCTTTGGTAATGTGGGAGGCACCACTGGCTTAAGAAAATGAAAGGTCAAGTTGTGAGAGCTGCCACAAACTTGTAAAAAGGTCAGACTCAACACTGAGGCACTCTTCAGACCAAATTCTTTACAGGTTGTGAAAGAAATACATATTTATGTAGGTGGGCTGTGCTAATGTCTTTTTTTTTTTTTTTTTTTTTTTTGGTCTGTGATAGTTGCACTGTGGCATATTTGATTGGTGCACAATTTGTAGAGCAATTTGGAGTGGATGTCATGGTCGAGTCACTGCAGTTGCGAGCGCATTGTTGTGGCAGGAAACAGTGGAAACAAGTAGATGGAAATGTGCAAGATGGAAAAAAGGAAGGAAAGAAGGAAAATTGTTGTACCGTTGGATGTCAGAATAGGAATGCAAATGGTTGCTGATGGAATCTCCACTGTTCCCGGCATCGGGATCCATATTCGTAATATGACACCTGCGACTGCCAACTATCACTTTCTGCCACCAGTTTGGCTTCATCCATAAGACGCTGTTTACAAACACAAAGAAGGACTATATTCTGTTTCCTTGAAGCTCCTTTGAAAAAAAAAAAAAAAAAGCCGTTAGCTGCACTGCTAGTCTCATAAAAGATGTATCTTTGAAGACATCATTGTTAAAGCTTGTATTAATTCAGATGATGTTCTGGGGATTCACAGTTTTTGACCTAGAGTCATCTGTTTCATTGGTACATTCATCCTGACAAGTATTCTTAGCCGCTTTCACTTTTAGTTGCTTTCATAACTTACAAAACACCCTCGAATTTCCCTGGGTGACATTCAGAAGTGTGCTTAAGGCCTCCGCTAACCCAAAAGACTGTAGTAAATGGAGCTGTTGAAATACAGGACTGCGGTTTGAGTATGAGCATGCTTTCTTAAAAGCTGTTTGCCGGTTCTCTAAGAAAGGACACAATAGCCTACTGAAGAATCGGTTCATGGTTTCTCACAACTCGTTTTTAAACTAGAGCTAGACCAATAAATCAGCTGGATCGGGAGATATAAGTTTGTGGCAGATATATCAGAATTGACGGATATACTGTATGTCAATCAATCACAAGACATTTGAGTGCAGATATACAGAGTAAAGCAAATTAATAATAATTTCTATTATTAAAGTATGAATAATTATTAACTTGTTTATTGTTTTTTTTTCAATAAAATGTCAGAAAATAGTTAAAAATGCTAATCACAATTTCCAAGAATCAAAAGTGATCATGTTGTTGTGTACTGTCTGATCAACAGTTCATTATTCAAACAAAATTGGTTTTGAAAAACAAGCAGTGACTCCCCACATATGAGAATCTATAACAAGGAAATGTTTGGGATTTTTGCATCTAAAAGGATTTTGATAGTTGATTAACTCATTAGTCACATAATTGTTTTGGCTCTAGATAAAATGTTTGTCCCAACTACAAAACTTAATTGGAAGTATAAGGTTTCACATTGAAAACATACAGTACAGACCAACTGCAAATTGAAGAATCTATGTCTGCCTGTCTGTCTTTGGATTTTCCGATCGATTTCAAACTCTTTTTTGGATGAGTGGTTCTCAAGAAACATAATAAAGAGAAACATTAAACAACAGTTTGTGACTACGTTAGGGTTTCCGCGTAAACCGGCGTCATCAATTATGACTGCAGCGTGTCGGGATCATCTAAAGTGTGGGAATATTTTAGACAGAGATACTAGATCTGCATATTGCAAATGGCTTATCACAGCAGTACAACAGCTGAGCAGTGATGTGGAAATCATGATAAGATGCTTTAATAAAATACTATATACTAATGACATAACAAACACATTTAGAAAGGGCGCTGCACTACTACCCATAAATAAACACAGTAAAAAGATGCCAATGTAAAAAAAGGCTGTTTTGGCACCAGAGGATTTTTTTTTTTTTTTTTTACATTATTTTCTAACAGCAGAGTTAGGCCAATATGATGGATTTACTTTTCCCACCACTGTTCAATAATATGTTGTTGAGAGTTAATCCCTCGGAAAATATGGAAAAGCAAAATAGAATAGATAACTTATGGCACGCTGTGAACTGTGTCACTTGTGAGGTAGATGATTCTTATTAGCAGTCCCTGAAAAGGGATCTGCTGGCAGGCAGTCTCGAATAATACCCCCCATTCGAATCCTTATCAGACACACATTCAAACAGGTAGGCAGAGGATGTGCGTGCAGAGAAATCGTAAATTCCCCAAGCCCTCGAGATCTTTCATGGGGTTTCCAGACCCTTATTCTTTCTGCCATGATGGATTCGGTGTATTAATAATAGACAAGGCCACTATTATTCTGGGATATCCAATTTAAAGTGATGAAAAAGTAATACACTGAAGCTTGAGTGAAATGAGAAATTGGAGAAAAGAGATATAAAGGGGTTTCTTAGAATGGGGAGATGTGCAGAATATCATATTAGGCCAGTGTAAATTACTCTTGTGCAATTTACTAAGTGCTCACAGTATTGAAAGCCTTGGCTGGACCCCTGAGACCAAATGCATGAAACTTCATAGATTCACTTCTTAAAGCCTGTGTATGCATAAAAAAAAGCAGAAATATGCAATTTGTGCCAGATTTATGAACCTCTTTGTACATGTTGTTCTTCGTCATACATTTAAGTCATTGTAAAAATATGCACGCATACGCAAGCCTAATGACAAGTTGCCGCAACCCCGCAGTTGTGAAGTCTCGTAATTAGCGAAATATGCTAAGAGAGCCACTATCGCCACCATGTAGCTCTGCAGCTCTGCTGTGGTTATTCATGTCTGACAATCGTTGATGATCGTTTGGAACTTACTGAAGATTGGAAGTCAACCTGGGGAGAAGTGGAAGTGCTGCGGGAGTGGTTTGAATTCTTCCCATGAACATTTTGGAATACGTGAAGAGTGTTATTTGCTCATTACTACTATAATTCATGTGAAAACATGTACAGCCTTTTACTCATGTGTAATCAAAAATCATGTTTTCAACGAGAGGGATACAAACGTGAAAATATTTTTATAACGCTGCTGATGACTGTTGAGGAAATTCAGTGCCTTGTACAACCACACAACTGTTTGCACTCTATCTTTCCGGTTAGAGCTCTTTATAAAAGCCTTGCACACACACACACACACACACACACACACACACACACACAAACACACACACACAATGTGTTTTCCCTTGTCTGATTAGACCTCACTGCTCAGATTAAGAGCGAATTTTGATGCGAAACGTTTGGGCTAACAGTGTTTTGGATAAAAATAGTAGAGCTGGTGAGCTTTAATTGTTGCTCCGTTGTCATGAAAATGGATATGTGAACGTATCCATTTACAAGAGTGAACCTCCTCTGCTGATGAAGACTTTACAGAGTGGTTAAAAGCTCCAGGAAAAGCTATTAATTGGACAATTGAGCTGGGGTTGTTTAGTCACTAATTTCTGTATGGAAGATGGCACATGCTTGTTTTTTTTTGTGTGTATGCATTGTTTACACCTTGACCATGCTAAAGAAAACCTGGAGATGATGTCACCAACAAAACACATGTTAATTCATATCCTGTAATAGTAGGAGAGGGGAAAAAAAGTTTTATAGAAACTGGATATTTCCTATTAAAAATCATTTTCACCCAAATCTCCGGATCTTACCATAAAATGATGTGAGAAATAATCAAAGAATGAGTTTTCATAAATCAGTGTTTTTTTCAGTACTGCATGGGAGATTTAGAAAGAAATGAGGGAGCTAAAGACAGTGGAAGGAGAAAGTGACAATAAGCGATTTCTTCACTTGAAGACATGTAAGATGATGTCTGAGAAATTAGCCAACAAGGGGGCGTATCCTAACGCATGTATTCACCCCTGTCCCACACTGGGTAGAGTAATTGAGCCTATTCATCACAGTGACTGGATCAATTTACCCTATGAGGACACCAGGCCCCCTTTTATACAAAATTAAGTGAATCAAATTCACCAAACTCCTCCCTTTCCCTCTCTTCCATCTGCCTCTCTCCTTTTCTGTCTCTTACTCCCTTTTTTCTTTTTTTCTTCACCCGTATCTTCTCCCTCTACCTTCACCGAATTCTTCTGAAAGCCTCAGGCGGAGTGAGAGTGAGCTCAAAGTATGTAAAAAAAAAAAAAAAAAAAAAAAAGAAAGGAGCGCTCGATGCCAGAGAGTGATGAGAAATCCACTCCAAGCTAATGGAATACAAAGACAATGTCTCCCTAATTTTCAATCCAATTATCTTGTGATTAATGCTGTAAGGGGGTTGTTCTTCAATGTGGTCGTCACTCACTTCACCTGATTAAATAGCCAGTGCTTTGCCAAAACAATCAGAGGTAGATTTGGTGCCGCTGCGATTGTTACTCAAGAGGGGGAACTGCAGAGGAGAGAATCAGGCAGATTATAATTACATTGTTATGCAGATTACAGATATTGTCGGAGGTGGACGATCTGAGTGTGTAGGTGCACGTTGAAGAAGCCCCTCCACCTCACTCATACAGGCTTTTTTTTTTTTTTCTTCTTTTTTCCCCCTTCTTCTTTTTTCCATTCCTCGTGACTTATCAGGAAGTGAGAGAACCATTTATAGAAAACATTTGGATATCAGCATCTGGATGTCTGATTTTTTTTTGCTAGTTGCTGCTCATGTTGAACATATATGGCTGAGCCTTTTCAGAGATAATGCTATACAAACACGACATAATGAACCCCCCCAATGAGTATACATTGTATCGTGCGGCAGCCCCAGTTTACATTTTCTCAAGGCCTATCAGGGCTGAAATTGAATTTGCACAGTTGAAACCAACTTGATTTGATTTGGGTAATAATGAAATCTGATGTTTTGCATCAGGAAGGGCAAATTTGTTGACAAGGTTAACAGCAACGTGCTGCTACAACTGTGAAAGTGTGTCTTGTGTGAGTTTATTTAGCGTGAAGGTGTATGTGTACATGTTTCCTGGTGTCATAATGTGTGTGTGTGTGTGTGTGTGTGTGTGTGTGTTATGTGCCTTTGTAACTATTGTATGACCTTGAGCTGTCTGGATTCAACAGATTCCCCCCACACACTAATCTCTAAGCTGTTTTTCAATGCCATGTTGCCTCAAGCAACAAAATGTCATATTGACATTGTGCCATTTCCTATTCTTTGATCTCCTTGATGCTGTATTGTCCAGGTGAGTTTGTGAAGGTGGGCTTAGCTCCATTTTTTTTCTGTCTCTAATCCAAAGGGACAGGATAGATAGAAAGAGTGGGAGTGATCAATGAGAAATTATAGGTTAGCGGCCTTGTTTCGAAGACCCAACGTTGCATTCGGCCTTCTGGGATCTGATCGCAGTCTTCTGATGAAGGTTAGCAATTATCCAAATCAATACATCCAATTCTATACAGGTCTAGGTGTCAGTACAGCTCAGTGTAGGTTTCAGTTTGGTTTTTCATAGCGGAAAGACAGACAGTATACAAAATTAACAAAGCTCCTCACAAGTCAGTGAGTGTTTCTGCACCACATGTTCCTTAGAGAATGAAGAGATCCGCTGAGGATGTCACTTTGCCCTGTAGATGAGGAGGGTCGTGCCCCAAATTTCAAGTTTTTAACTGGTTTCACACTAGACTTCAAATCAACATCTCTTTCCAGAAACAGTGTCTTCATTACTCAGGATCACTGGTCCTCAAATTTTTTTTTTTTTTTTGCTTGTGTCTTTGACTGCTTGTGAAACTCGCCACATGGTGTTTAACAGTTGTGAGCAGTTGATTTAAAGAGTGTTTTCCCTCCTTGGGCATTTTCATTTGTATCATTTTTTGTGGCCCAAAGAGGAAAAACAATCCAGCATTACAAAAGGAAAAGCAAACACTTTTCGTGCTTTCTATTGTTTGCTGCTGTTTCTATGCAAGTTTTTATAAGAATTTAAAAAAAAAAAATAGTTAGATAGAATGTTAAATAAAAGGTAACTCAAAAAATATTTTCTTTTCCAGAGTAAGAGTGCAGATGCCTTCAGATGCATTTTCGATGCTATGTGGACCTAGTGGTTCGATACCACTATGGGTTAAAAGAGAAAATATGGGTTTGTAATTTGGATGACCTGACCCTTTTAAGGACACTTTAGCCACACATGCACACACACACACACACATACACACAGACACGCACGCACACACACAGAGAAGAGGTGAAAACACTGAGAATAAACACTGCACCGATCAAGTGAGAGCAGCTATAATGTAATGGGATGTTTACATGCCTTGGGGCTATAATGAAGTGTCATTATATCGAGAGACCATTTAATTCTTGAGCCAGGTCTAGGCAGAAAAAGTAACAAAGAATATCAGGCTTGGCAACGGCTTGTTGTGGCCTCAGGGCTTGTTTTAACCAATTTGATAGGTTATTGTTGCTGTACTGTTTTTCCCCAAGTTGGCACCTACCGTTAACAGCTAATTTGTATTTTAACTTGAGTTGAATTTATCCTGAGAAAAAGGTCACTCTACTCATGAAGTACATGATTTTCTTCCTTTTTTTTTAATTCGGAAAATTAGAAAGGGGTTGCACAGTCGACACAGCCTAGTAATGTATGGTGAGTTTACACCTCGTATTCCACCATGGTATAATAATGTCTTCCATCCATTCCTTTTCTGATGCAATAAACTTCAGCTAATTCATGAGTCTAACACTTAAATAAATTAACCCTGCAAAAGTGCCTCCATCCTATGACTTTGTGGAACCTTTCTAATGATTAGGCAATGCAAAGCACCTGTCAGCATTTATCCACTCATTCATCACACTGCTGTTGGGTGAGACTTTAATGACCTTTCATTCAGTGTGGCCCCATTGTGACTGAAATGTGCACCGCTACATGAATATTTCATTACAACAAGCCGGAACTTGACCACATACTGTACAGCCCAACACACGTTTACTTCAATCATTTAGAGTTTCTTTTTATTCGTGTCATTGTTCTTTGATAATAATAAATATTCATGCGCCGGTTTGGATCCATAAACGTATTTATGGTGTTATGATTTAGGGATGATAATGATCATGTCAGATATGCAAGCATGATAACTTTCACACCACAAAATGACAAACTGACCAACAATAGTGCAGTGAAGTGCATCAATGGTATAAAATTCATGTCAACACTGTCAGTGAACATTAAAGCAAGTAGCTCTAAAAAAAAAAAAAAAATCAGGCCGACGCACAAAGAGAGATCTTTATTATCAGTGCCAAGTCAGGCTGGCTGTTACATGAAGGTACCTCTCGGCTGCATTGCAGATATAAAATTCATATTCTGTGGCCGAAGCTTGGTCTTCCTCTTTCTCCCTGCAACAGGGCCTGAACAGAATGTAATCATAGGAGAAACAGGGGGATCAGTCTTCTGCTCTACTTGCCACTCTGTATCTCTCTATATCTGACTCTCTCTGCAAAAATTAATGAAAAGCTTTTTATTTTTTTTTTATCATATATATATATATATTAAAGTGCCAATGAAAACAGGGAAATATCAGATAGCAGAAGAGCCAGAATTTTATTTTCCCTTGAAGGCAAAACATGACTGCTGTTGCCCTGGTGACCATTTCAGGACCGTGAATCAAAGGGGTGTTCACATGTGGCATAAGCCCCAAGTCTTGAGGGTTACTGTCAGTAGAAATAAGCTACCTTCCACCTTGTCTTTCTGGCGAAATATCACCATCACGCAAGATTGTTTTTCTGTCTTGGAGAGCACTCAGCAGTTGCTCAAACAAGCGCTGAACAAGTAGTTCAGCATGAGGGCTAAAATGACCCGAAGGCCGTTCTTCAGTGGGGGCTGGGAAAATAAAAACATGAGGAGACCCTGTTCTCGCTAATATGTTTTTTTTTTTGGGATGCACAACAGAGTAAGTGTAAACAAAAATAAATAAATAAATAAATGAAGAAAAAAAGATGACTGACTGAGTGAGTAAGTGGCTGGGCGATCAGCCGAGCAATTGAATGAGTAATTCAACAAGAGCGTGAGCTGGGGGACTGATCACCCGACTGACTGACAGTGAGACAGCTGACTGATTGTCTGAGTGACTGATGTCCAGGTAAAGCTCTACTGGTTCTTAGCATACTAATCATGACATTGCAAAGGCAGGGAGGGAGGGTGGAAATGAGAATGGAGGAGTGAAAGAGAGAGTGAAAGACTGAGAGAGAGAGAGAGAGAGAGAGAGAGAGAGAGAGAGAGAGAGAAATGGAAACAGAGATGGAGTAGCAGCAGGTGAGCAGAGGGGGCTGTGTGAGGCTTTGCAGGAGCGCAGTTCCAGGTAGCTCTAGATAAGACTCAAACAGGAAATTGCAATATGGAGGCACAGTGTCCCAGGTGGAATACAAAGAGACTCTCTCTGTGTGTGTCTCTCTCTCCCTCCATAAGTCCTCAGTGTAGGACGGTATACCAGTTAAATCCCTAATGCATTTGCTCTATGATCATTACCATTGCACTAAACTTTAATAGTCATATGAAACTGTGTAATTGCCCTTTATTATGAAAATCAAAGTGGAACATAATGTGGTAGTTTAACAACTATTTATAGTTATATACTCCCACACTGCACACCTTTGAGTTTACATTTAGGATTGCTTTAAAAAAAAACAACTATAAAGAGAGTCGTAAGGTGAAAAATATTTCTCTCTGCTTCTGCAATGTTTCTGAGGCTTCAAAGGACATATTTTAATTCCAGCAGGTCTGCAGAACAGCCAGCAGGGGGAAGTGCTGATCTCTGCTAAATGTGACAGAAAACTCACACACACATGCACGCACGCACATATATATATATATATATATATATACACACACACACACACACACACACACACACACAAAATCATGCATTTGTTCCATAGCTCATTTTGAGAAAGACTACTCACAGCCACATGATACGGTGTAAGCCTTGAACTTGAATGTTTGATATTTCTTGGCCAGTTTCTCTGCAGACAGGAGAAGGTTTACCGTTCTCAACTGTGACTGTCAAACTACACTTACATCAAAGAGAAGGTGCCCGCATGATCCTGATGAACTGCTGACTGACCACCTTTTCAAACAGGCTAAATTTAAATGAGCCATATCCATTAAGAATCACAGTGAGGGAGGGGAATCTGCGCTGCTCAAACACAGACATTGGTGACACACTCAGACTTGAGGCCAGGTTCAGCAGGCGATCATTTATTTGGGTGGGGCTACAAAGCAACGAGGACCTCTGCTTACACCCTAGCAATGTCTAGCTTATAGTGCACTAATGCTACGTTCAGTTTACCATTTACAAAAAGTGGCGAGTTTGTTCATGTCATTGCATGCTGATTGTCGTCATGCCAGTTGATAACAACGCATTACACACATACGAACACCATAGCAACACGTCCACAAATAGAAGTTGAACATTGCAGTATGTACGACTGATTTAGTGAGACACAAATAAGACAGTGCTAATGAACAGTACATTACCTTGTTTGTTACATGTGCTCTGCACTATAGGTAGGCACACAAGATTTTGCATAGGGCCCCAAAAAAGCTAGAAACGGCCAGTTGTCATCTGTCCAATAAATAATTAAATAATCTATAATAAAAAAACCTCCTCTAATATTCCTGCTGTGGATTATACCACTGACTTCACAACTGTGCAACACAATTGGTTGTTTACAATTGACTTGACTGAATGTGAGGTTGACAATAGAAATATAAAAAAGATAAAGATAAAAAACAAAACAAACAAACCATAAATAACTGTCAAAGAACCAGTCACTCTCTCTCAACTATAGAACTTTATTTTCTAGGAAAAAAAAAAAAAAATTTCAGTAACTTATCAGCATTTCATTTGAAAACACTTGACTTTACAGAGAGACAACAACACTGCCAATCTCCTGCTGATTGCGGGAGTAGGGAGGGGAGAGGTTGCACGCTCAGTTATCCAAGAAGCTAAGCTATGCTGGCTGTTCAATAGCAGTAGCTCTCCAGGTCATAGAGGCTGCAGGGCCTGTGACAGCATTGTTCCACAATGCCTCGCTTCACCATCATCTCCATCTGGTCCTGGGAGGCAAACTTGGCGCCCTCGTTCTCGCCGCCCACTGACGCTGCTCCTCCTGCCATTGGAGGGAGGACGCCTGATGGGAAAGACAGTTCAGGGCAAAAGTCATCAGGCTAGTTTAAAGTTAGCACACACAAAGCTTGGAGGAACTGAACTGAGGCTGGTACGCTAGTCTGAATTGTTGTGTAGCACACGATTAATATCCTGTATGTAGGCAGTCAGAGAGTAGCTGTTTGGGAAGAAGACCCTAAATGTCCCTCTATCACTAATATATAGTGCATCTCAGCGATACTGTTTTGTGTTGTGAAGTGTTTTGCAGTTGGTAGTCTCACGGGGCACAGGGTTGGCGTCTGACATGGGCATGTAGGTAAAACCTCTGTCTCCGCAGATCAGGTGAAGAGCATCGACCAGGTGGGAGCCACACAGGTACTGCGAGGCAATGGCTTGGGAGCCCGGGCATGACATGACCAGTAAGACCAGCATGGAAGCAGTATGGAGCCACAGTGCCGCCATAACGGAGAAGTGCTGCCCACAAAGACATGTTTGAATGAGGAAGCAGAAGCAGGAAAGCTATCTATTTGTTAATCAAAAATAGTGAAAGAGGAAGAGGGGATGAATGAGGTTAAAAAAAAAAAAAAGAAGATGGATGATAAGAGGAGGTCAAAGATAGATGATGATAAAAGTAGATAGGTGTAATGGAAGTAAAGTGCTGCCTTTTTAAAAGAGCATCAAAGAAAAGGTGGAGAAAATGATGGTGAAAGGATAGAAGAATGAAATGGAGGAGTAAATAGAGAAGGGGGAGTGGAAGAGGTGGATAACAGCTTACCTATAGTTGGAAGAGGAGGAAATGGATGAGATGTGCAGGAGCAGTATTGGGGCTGTAGAAAGCTGGTTGGTGTGAAGCTGACCTGAGGGACTTCTCTCTATTAATACTCCCATCGCCACCTGGACACGCCCGCCTCTGTGTGTGTGTGTGTGTGTGTGTGTGTGTGTGTGTGTGTAGACAGATGAACAGGCGTGAAAGTTGCCAGTCAGCAGACATTAAGTGACAGTTTAGTTCTGACTGACTGGTTTGCCGCAAAAAACATTACAGCACTTAGTAAAACAAACCGAGCTAATGAGGCAACATGATCTGATCACCTCTTACTGAGAAACACTGATCACCTAGCCTTCTGCTTATTCAGCTAAACAGCAGACCCGCCAATTATTCAATGTATTTTTCAAGATAGGCATAATGCCGTCTGGGCAGTTTCGTCCGGGATACATCATTGTCCTGTTTTAAAATGTCAATTCTCCAGAAAAGTTAATCACGATTGTATTATCATAGTTTTTCGACTCTCTGAATGAGTCTATCTGAGCTACCACACCATCTGATTCCTCTGTCTGTTTGGCATGTCTAATGATGTGGCACTACATGATGCAGCAGGTGTGTTCCACTTAAGTCTCCAGGGGAAATTTTGTGATAAATGATTCCCTCATTTAAGAAATTGACCACTTCAAATTGGAGATTATTTCCTCAAATACATGCTCTGTTCCTAACATAATTGCCGCTACAGCAGTCCCCGATCTTCCCTGGAAGGCTTTCCCCCAAGACTTTGAGAATCTGGCTGCAGGCATCTGCTTACATCCCGCAACAAGAGTATGAGTGAGTTTTTGGGCATTGATTTTGGGCGATAGGGAATGCCTCACAGTTGGTGCAACAATTCATCCCAAAGGTGTTGGACGGCATTGAGGTCAGGGTTCTGTGAAGCCCAGTCAAGTTCCTCAACACCGAACTGGGAAAAAATATCTTTTTGTGAACTTTGGTTTTTGCCTTTTTTTTTAAATATCACTTGATGCTGTAGAATTCAGATTTCTATTAATTGCAATTAAAATGATCTAACCAATACCATTAAAATCAGCCCCAGATAACTATCCTTCCTCCACCACACTTTGTAGTTGGCAAACATAACATTAGAGTGGCCAATAGGGAAAGTCACTGAGCCCGTTCTACTGCAAAAGTTTGATTACATGGCAGTATGCTTGAGGTTGCCAAACTCATCTTAGAAGTTGTGTCCATTTGCTTACCACAGAGGTAAATAATAAAACTCTAGAGAATCGAGACCTATATTGACCTTTTTATTCCTCAAGTAACTTTTCACCCTGCAGCCCAAATCTTTACATAATCTTCGGAATTGTTAAATGTTAATAAGCCATGAAATGCTAAAAACAAGCAGTCATTATTTAAGTGTTGCTGGGCCTGGAGCTTGTTGTCACTAAGCGATAATGTAGGCACAAGAATGAACAAGTATTACTGAGAGATGCATAGATGGGTATATTAACCAATATTGCATATGAGATAGAACAAAGATGGATAAACTTTGCTTGCCAGAACTTAACTTAAAATAGCACATCACTTAGTGATGCTATTGGCAGTTGCATTATAGCATTAACTTGTAGTCAACAGATGGAAGGAAGGTTTCTTAACTATCTTCTTAGCTGGCTGAACCATAAACAACACAATACTGTGGCAGGCACTTTTTGGCTCACAATGGGTATATAAACTGTTCACTAAAATTTTCATCATAGTATAGTGTAAGTCATGTCGTGCGTATGTGGAGTACTATCCATATGAGTTCTCCTGGAATTGGTTTTGGACTATTGTTTCCAAGGACCCTAGATCCATCCAACTGACACTGCTGACGCAGCAGGATCAAACATGACACTATCATATTGTAACTGACAGCACATCCTAAGATAGACACACCCTGCTTTAGCAAATATGGTTTGGGATTACATGAGATGCACCTGAATTCTCTTGTAGTTCTTAGGAACTTGGGGGACTCGTATGTCAAAAACTTTGCAATGAACAGCTTCTCATATACAGTCAATGAGCAGAGATATGGAAATGCAACACTGTCAAATGCGGAAATATAAAAGGGATAAACATGTTAAGATTATAATTCTCTTTTGTCACCTTGTTTAGTCATGATGCGATTAAAATAAAATGGTTGGGAGGACAAGGGAGCGATCAATAACTGCACCACCTTTATGATCAGGAAACGGATTCCACAGAGGAAATACACTTGATTTAATAATCACTTAGGTAATGATGACAGCTTAGGAATGCCACTACCTACGAAGGTGAAAGCTGTATATTTCCATAATAAGATTTCAAAATGATATTCTCCATTAAAGGAGATATTTAAGTTTCGCTATTGCTACATAGCCAGTGTTAGCATTAATAGCTGTTCACTTAGCAGTCTAGAAGAAACAACGCGAGTTCAGGATCAAACCTCATTCCTTTACTCGCCAAGAGCTGTCTCCAGCGGTGGAAAGTAACACCAATGTTAACTCTTGTCTCTATGACGTCTTTTCTTCTGCTTAAGTTAGCAGGCTAACCAGCTAGCCCCCTAGTCTCATCACTGAATGATAGCGAGTCGCAGTAGCCTCCAATCTGCCCTGACAACGTAGCACTGCGGGTGCGTTATAACCTCTTTTCAGTGGCAGAGAAAACTTATAGCCCCTTTAACATGTGATGTACAGACAGTACCTACTTTATATGTCATGCTTATATGGTAGCCTGCAGTGAAGCAGTCTCCTGCTGCTGAGGCAGGACTCCACCATGCAGGTTAGCTGATGGCACAGAGGTTGGTGATCCCTTTGAGCTCTCAGCAGGCTGGGAACTGCTAAGTCTTTGTCATCCAGGCTGGCACGGTCATTGTCAGGATGATGCCGGTGAGAGCAGCTTTTAGGTTATATGTTGAGGTATGTAATGTCATGTCATTTATATCTTAAATTCTTCATGTAGACATTTCTCTGCTACTGTGTGCCATTTATACCTCTTAAGGCACAGTGGCTTTCTTTTCTACTTTGTTCACATACAGAAAGACTGTTCTGTTGAATTCTCCTGGTCTCTTATGGCAAGAGCAGCCTGACTGACTCTTATTTTGGTAAAGAATTCCAGGTTGCAGTCTGTGTGGATTACTGATCACTTGAAGGATGACTGTGTCTGCTCTGTGTAAATTCCCCCGATAGAGGTGGGAATTAAAGGCTGCTGGGGCTGATCTCGTTTTTCTTCCTGATCCTGCTTTCCCACCTGGAGGTTGCTTGATGTTGTTGCATTGGCACTTGAAGAGTCTAAAAAAAGAAGTAACTGGTTTCTAGTCAGATCCAGTTTGAGAAGGATCTATTGTGCAAGTAAAGGGTTGCATCATCCATTTCTCTGTAAACCCAGTGTGTGAATTACATACAGGGGGCTTTCTGGTGAGACTCAGCCGGAGTTCAAAATCAAAAATGGTCTCAAAGGTATTTGTGATGAGGAGTGTGCGGTGGTGGTGGAAATTTTTATTAGGTTTATAGCAGCAGCAGTAGTAAAAGGAGTAGGAGTCCCACCAATAGTACATGGTGTTGGTGTTTGATACATAATCTATAACTAAACTAAACTGAAAAGGATTTGATACAGAACAGTACACTGTCATTCCCACATCCCTTCCTTTCTGATGAATTTGGTTCCAGGCATTAGGTCAGTATAGTAGTTTAGATTTTGTAGTAGCAAACGAACACTGAGATTAAAATGGTGGTTAGACATTTTTTTGGTAGCAATCCAGCAGCCACTTGCTGGTCTTCCAACCTACACTCAGTTAGGTGTGGGAATTCACTGGTGCAGCATGGATGGAGCCCAAGCTGGCTTAACCCTCTCAACTCCTTCCTGGATCAGAAGTCTAGTCCAAGAAGAGAAAATACCAACATCTATTCCACCAACCCCATCAACATATAAACAGGTTACGCCATCTCTTTCAGCGATCGTGGTTAACAACATCTGTGCCCCCCTCCATCAACTAAGTAAATTATGTAAACGGTAAATGGACTGCACTTATATGTTGCTTGTCTACCTTAGCAGACGATGCACTTAACAATTTGTCTCTCATTCACACACAGTAATGGTGGTGGTGCTAACAAGACCTTGGTCAGGCCAATGGGGTTTAGTGTCTTGCTAAAGTGCACTTCAACATGTGGACATGAGGAGCTGGGGAACAAATCATCAACCCGGCAATTAATGGATCCCCCCACTCCACATCCTGAGCAAGAACCACTGCACATTATGTCTCAGGATCCTAATAGTGATTAGGATACAGTAAATAACCTTGCTAAGGTTGCTGCTCTTACAATTGACTAGGTTCTGTTGGAGGAGAGCATATCTGTGATTGCCCTGAGGTGATGGGATAAAGAAGCTCTCCATCTCAAATTCAATACAAAGCTTTCATCGGCTCAAGTGAGAACAAGCAAGACTGCACTGACATGCAGTTCACAGCACACAAATGTATAGCACACACAGTATCAGCCAATCTGTGCATCTAATGTGCACAAGCTATTTAAATAACCTGCTAAGGAGTACAACAGGAGTAGTTTAATGTTGCTTTACTCGATTCTAACTGTTACATTTGCTCTGTTAGGCCCAGTTACTTTACTCTGCATATGATGGATTCTACCTCTCCAATAAACATGACCAAATAATGCAAAAAGGCAACACTATCAAAACCAAGGATACTTAAGAATGAGATTATTGTTCCCAACAAGTCCCACTCTCCCACCTGTATTGTATTCTAAAGTTAAATGATAACAACAAAGGCACATATTAATGGGTTTATTATCTCAACTCTACATATTTCTCTTTTAGCCTTTTAAGTCCTGTGTGTATGTGTGTGGAGGAAGACACAATACGTGCTCCTCAGATGAGTTACCACAGGCTGGAGCATCGTAACTTTTTTATTACGCCAGTAAGACGAAAGATTTGAAAATATTATTTCAAGGACTCTTTGGGAGAAATCGCTCTTCCCTGCTTGATGGCCTATTTTGTGCTTTTGCACCAGCATCATGTTGCACTAGAGAGACTTGTCCTGTAGCTCACTCATCTATGTCAGCCAGAGGTGACAGCTAAACAGTTTAGCTTTGTAAATTACTTTCTAACATGTTATAGATTATGTCACATTTCCTAGTAGTTTTTTTTTTTTTTCATAAAGAATATTCAATCTTTAAAATTGTATTTTCAAAACACCAAAATTACCTTTACTCAAGAGAATTGAGACACGGCTGTCCTTGCAGTGTCACTTCAGCAAATATCACTCTGCTGCAACCCCTGACACCCACTGTAAAAAAGGGTTTTGTGTGATATTTTCTTTTATCAAATGTAATTTAGCATCATCTTTGCACCTGGCAGTCTCCGGATGGTATCAACATTGAAATTCCACAAAAACACAAAGAGGGAAAAAGGTCACAGCGCATTGTGCAGCTTGTGAGTAAGATTCTCATTTTCTCTGATGATATTTATAGTGCACTACATGACCTTTTTGAAAGCTACAGTATTTGTATATTGGTCATGATGATCCTGGGGTTTTTTTTTTTTTTTTCTCTTCCTTTTGAAGGAAACAAATACATTAACAATGAGCTTGTATGGACTCTTTTGATACTAAAGAACTGGATTGGGTTTGATTGAATGTAAACCTTGGATGGATTATAACTTTAAACAAAACTTCTTTGTCTCTGATTTAAAAACTTTTCTGCTTTATAAGTGTTTTATCCTTTCATTGAAATTGTAAGGGATGTGAAAGAGAGTTAGAGAACTGCAGAAAGGGGGTGGAAAAAAAGCCTTCATGACCATTGTTATTTCACCCACAACCGAGATGCACTCAGCACATAACATAGTCAGTTTCCATGGTTTTATTCTGTTCAGTGATCATTTTAAAAGCCTGCACAGTATATACACTGTGATGCACTGGACTGTCGTCTTAATGTTGCTTCAGCGCGACACGCAAGGAAGTGTCTTTTGTGTTGCACTCTTAGCCAACTATGGCTACTTTCATTAGCCACAGTTACTCACTTTTTGTGAGCCACTATTTTTGTGAGCCAGATCTCTTGTCTGGCTGGTTAGCCTTGTCTCATGAGCTCTTTGGTTAGCAAAGCTGAAATAATGTTGTGTATGTGAAGAGTGCAGTGGATTTGCTCATATACATGGCATTTCTAGGCAATTAGCTGACATTTGTCCAGAGCAATGAGTGAGTCAGCAGCAGGGGTTCACTGATTTCACCATGATGATATTAGAGAAATTAGATGCAGCTTTGATTGAGTGAGCGTCTGATTACAGACAAAGCGATGAGTTCATTCTGGTGATCGTGCTTAGTTTCTGCTTTGTTAAAAATGAAGCCGGGAGATGCTTGTTGTCTAAAAGACATTGAAACACGATAGTTAAGATAACACTAACTAACTAGAGTCTCTCCTTAAAAATCGAGTACATCACTAAATCAGCACATTGGCGTTTTGTTGTTATGATCAGAGTGGAGTGTACCAGGAACTTTGGGAAGCATAAACAGTTCTCATTCAGAGCACAATCTTCATTTCATTATGCAGTGTTGAGTGGCACTGCTGCAACACACAGCTCCCCAAGTTGCACAATGCAGGAACGTTGCATTCACTCAGGAACGCAATGTTTTGTTCCATGACGTGAGTTTTTTTTTTTTTTTTGAAAAACTGCTCAAACAAGAACATCCATCTAAAAACCCTCAATAGACACACAGCCCCGCAAACACATGCAAACAAATGTCAAAGCCAATTGCACATCCAAAATAGACTGAAAACGGTAGCTGCCATGAATAATGCACAGGCCTGAACACAGGTGAGGATTGATTTAAATGTATTACTTGTTGCAAAGTGATTTGATACCATCGCACGATCTCTAAATTGCACATGTGCTCATGCGCCAAGCGTGCAGGCAGGCCTCTGAATAATTATGAGACATGATATGGAAATGGAAACTGCAAGCAGCCCAAAGGGAAAAAAAAATGTTGATGGTATGTGACGTGTGCAAAACAAAATGAGAAAGACACACCAACAATATTGCTGTCAATTGCGAATTATGTGTGGAAACAAAATGACCGTATGTCCATAGAAATCGACAGCAAGTGAAATCTCCCAGGAAAAGGTGCAATTCATTTTTTGTGTCCCACGCAAGATGATAATTCGTAGTAGTTAGAAGAACAGGGCAGGGGAGAAATACATGAAATAATTCTGTGCAATAAAACAAGCATGAAACATATTAAAGTATGTAAGTATGCTAGTGTCTGATAAATCTTTAGAAAGCGCTTGTGGGAACATATGTCATTATCTATTTGTCCTTGCTCCGTTTGAGTAGAAGAGTTAATTACACTATCTGTATTAAAAAAAAAAAAAAACTCATTCTGTTTCCTCAATCAGAGAGAGTATAGCTTCATATACGGATTAATACACACATGTACGCATTATCAGTGTACTACGTCTTTTTTTTTCATCTGCAACAAAAAAGAAAATAAAAAGATAAACCCACAGATGTGAAGCTTGCATGCAGTGTAAAAGGCAGATAATTCAAATAGACGCTGTTCATTACAAACCAATTTAAAAAAAGAAGACACATTTACAATTATGGCCGCTTGCATGAAGACATAAAATGTACCTGGGTCTGAGGCACCCTGAGGTAAAACAGTTTCAGTGAGCTTTCCATGTCATTACCTGTGTTTAATAGACATCTAAGAGGGCAGAATAATCACACAACTGCCTCTGATACACTAGCAGCTCATGGCCTGCAAGCTAGTTGTGTTTTCACCAGCTTTAGTTGTGATTTCCTGTGAAGCCGTGTTGTACTGTAAGACTCAATTCCTCATTTCAGATACGTTTTTTAAACTGCATGCACCGGCCAGTGTAGGTGATTCTGTGAGGTGGCCAAGAGGTCCATCAGTCTAAAACATGTCAAATAAGTAAAATACCAGAGCATGTGCCACTGAGGGACACAGCTTCAGGTTGTTGCTGTAGAAACAAGGAAATTAAAGCTTTTAATAGTGGATGAGTGCTGTATGGATGAGTAGTCTCATTTTATCTTCTGAGTACTATTTATTAGTGGTTAAAGCATTCTCAGAATTACCTGTATGATGTTCTTCTTCTAGAAATGAGATATTACTAGAATTCTTACATGAAAAAAAAGGATCTCCACTTGTCAAAAGCTCCCAACCTCCTCTTCCATTTTGTACTTTATGTTCTTCCCTCTCACAAATGGTGCAGAAGCTTTTGCCTTCAGTTTCTTATATTGAAAGAAAAAAAAAAATCAAATATTAATCTAAGCTAGAACAGACTCAGCCTGACACACATAAAAAAAAATGCATTTTGATGTACATTTTAATCTGTGCTGGATAAATGATTTATACCTTTGGTGATCTCTGTGGCTATGAGCCGAGGCCAAATTAAGCCAAAAAAAAACAAACTGCAATTTCATGACCATTGTTTTGAAATCCCTCTCTTTTTCTCCCTCTTCTCTTTCCTCTCACTCTGGTGTACTGTGTGTTTGCAACATGACTGGCTGGAACAATTAATTCCAGCAGAGTCCTGTCTGTTGCAATAACAGCTCAGTTCAGTGATGTGCACGGTTTAAGATTTAATTACCCTTAGAGGTGGGAAGGTATGAACTGTGTGTGTGTGTGCGTGTGTGTGTGCGTGTGTGCGCGTGTGCGTGGCTTTGCTTGAGAGAGAAAAAAAACTAGTTGGTGGAGAAGGCAGTAGTGGCTATCCCATAAACAGTGTTCACATGCAACGCTAAGGGTGTAATGTTGGAGAACATTTACTACACACTTCAACAGTTTGTAGACCCATACAGAATAATTTTGGACACGTGAGAAGAAAATAGAGTTCAGGAATGAAGTTACCTCACTTTGACCCTTCCCTATTGGAGAGCATTCAAGGTTGCGCTCTCCGATTCCACTGAATTATTTCCTCATACTGATTCAGGAGCCATAAAGCTGTCTCTTGAAATCATAGTTGAGAACCATGGTGGCAAACAGCAATAAGGTCGCCAGAGGAGCATAACATTGCCATGAACTGTTGCGTACAATGGTGCAAACACCACAAACCAAACGGCTATACATCACCGTGGGGACCTGACAGCACAACCCCAGAGGCTCAAAATGTTTAAACAAACTACTGTTATTGAATTTTGCAGTGCTGTCATCCATATAATTTCTCCTCTGTTTCTGAGCCACTCAGGATTTTCTTTTATAGGAAGTATTGTGAAGTGTATAATCCAAAGTCATAATTCCCTGTGCTTCAGGTACAGTGGAAAAAACAAACAGACTATATTTTAAGAATAAAATAGCACCTCTTATACCTGGGTATCCTGGCCCTTTCTCAGGAAGTAACTCCAATGACTTGCACAAAAAACCTGAATATTTCAAACACCGCTTACAACTCGATCAATTTAGTTCACTAAGTATAGCCGTGTTCCTAGTAGCCAAGACCTGATCCGAGACCAGTACCAGTACAGTCCCATTTTTACTGCTGTAGGTCTTACGTCAGTATCAAACACACATCTGAAAATAAATTTGCATGGTTCTGTCTGAGCAGTGTCTATCTTCTTTTCTTTTCTGCGGTGTTGGAAGTGGTTACATAAATAACCATAGCTCACAACTCTTTAGCTAAGCTTTCTCTAGCGCTCTCCTCACCTACAGCTTTATTCCTGGTGCTTTAATTTAGGACTTCAAATAAGCATTTACGTTATACATGTCCAGTGATCCACGCCACCCAGACAAGCACAATCAAGACTTCTCAATGCCCGTGGTGTAAGTAGTTGTAAACCCTTCTAAAGCACACATTGATAACGTAGGTGAAATATTTTGTTTTTGGACAGTGCTATGTCCGATTCTGATGTGTGACACACACACACACACACACACACACACACACACATACACACGATTCTTTAATATGCATGCTACTTAGTCATTTGCTAATGTGGCCCTATCACAGAACAGTGAGGTAATCAGGTTAACAGGTGGAGCTTGTGTAGCCTATACTTTGATTTCTTAACCCTGCACAGCACCTGAGAAAGACTTTTGAGACTGCATAAAGTTTCTGCCTGTGTCTGTGTGAGTTCCCTCTGGTGTTCCAGTTTCTTCCCACAATCCAAGGTTGGGTAAATTGGATTATATATTCTGATGCTGCATAATATATATGAACTGTGCACAGCACTGTATGAAGTGATCGTTACTCTTGGCCGGAGCGACAGTGTGAGTCATGTATTAGTCAAGTCCTTGGACCGTGTTGCCTGAGTGGAAAAAAAGTTGTGTTGTGTGACTGTGAGTTGAAAGGCACTGAGAGCCCTTGAGCAGGAAATGCTGTAATAGATATGACAGAGCGTGGAACCCAAATACAATACTACTGTCATTGTGTGTTTGGATGTGTATTAGTGTCTGTATGTGCACATGTTTCTTTGTGCTTATATGTGTGTCCATGTGTCTGCTTTCTTGGCAAAGACCAGCTGCTCACAGCGGCTACATCAATGGTTTTGGGCATGTAATTCTTCACATCAGCAATTGTTATGGATGGAAAATGGTAATGAAAAAAAGCCCCTGGAACAGCATTTGTTACGCATCACATATGTTTTTTTTTTTTTTAATATTTATACACAAATGTTTCGAGTGTCTTTATTATTCAGAACTTGGGCAGCTGTGAGTGGAGATATGAGCCGCTGCTGTAGCTTCACACCTCTGCCTTATTGTGTCACTTCATTGTCACAGCTGATGATGATGTATTGAGTGGTAGAGTGCTATGAAAACGAGCTGAGGAAATTTCATTGGCATTGCTTTAAAAACAACACAACTCCTAAAAACTTTTGTGTATCCCCATACAAACTGTGGGTTGACCTCTGTGCTTGGGATTCTGTGCCATTTGAAATGTAGTGATTCATTTTTAGCAGCAAAAGCTCATATTTGGGGTTACTGTAAACCTTTTCAGCATCTTTTACACATTAGCATTTGTCGCATTATGATAGTGTGTATGCCTTAAATCACTGGATTACTTCATTGAGTTAGTTTTCTAATCTGAATGTGTTTCAGACTCACCTTGAATGAACCACAGCTGTGAATTACTCAAATACGAATAGCTAATGTTCAGTGGCACTTTTACAGCGGTTTGTTTCAGTAGTTACTGGTGTTGTAGCCCAGTTGAGTCCATTGGGCCATATGCTACTTGTTAGAGGGGTACAGTATTTACTGTTCTTATCTTATTTAATCATTGGTGCACACTTTTTTTTTACTGTGTTCATTGGGCAAATTCAAAACAAAGTCAGCTGGAGTCACTGTAATTTTATCTGAGCACTTCAGATTGTGTCTTCAGTACCTTTCGTCATCATTATCCATCCAAATATTCTGTAGCATTGCCGTTGCTCACGTGGCAGATCAGTCTTGTTGAGGTCATTTTGAGTGTATTGGAGTTCAAATGGCGTGTTGTTTTCCCCCCTCTCGAATGAACTACACCGCAGGAGGGAGAAACTGCAGCGATTAAACAATGCGCTTGAACACATTCAAGTGTGGAATAAAAATTGTATTCAAATGCCGCGGAATTCTCAGAATTATTTAACTTTAATCGAGCATAACATACATTTTTGGCAAGGTGGTATCTATATTTCACCTTTGTGTCTCTTAAACCTGTTCTACACCTTCCTTGTCTCCTTCACCACAAACAAAAAATAAAGCAAGAAAGCGAGAGCATGGCTAAGCATTGTTAACCGGAGCCTGACCATTTGGGGAATACCCAAGCAATTACCTTTCCAGGTGAGTAGGTAATTGGCAGCATAATGTGATAATTAGCTAGAAGCAGTGGAAATGTGGGAGTGTTTCCTCAGAAGGGGAAACGAAACTTACAACAATCTTTCCATTTCATAGACCTCCACTGTGTGTGAAGAATAATACCAGCTGGATGCTTTTATCAAAGATGAGCCTCTTAACAAAAAAGCAAAAAGTTTTTGTTTTTTTTCCACACAAAACCAGAGAGCTTTCCTCTCCTCCTTACCCTTCACCACCAAGCTCCTTCATGCCAGCCGATTTTCTTAATAGCAGGTGAAATAGTGTTTGGCACACCTGGCACCTCCTGGATGGCTCGAAGCTGCGGTGTGGATGGGCAATAACTCACACATGATTGGTCAGCATAAACAAGTGGAGCACAGGGAGATCAGTCAAGATACAGTCCCCAGGAAAGCAAACAGCTGAGAGCAGAAGGAAGAAGAGAGGAGAGGGTGAAACTACAACGTCAAGTCAGTATGGCAGGTTTAAGTTTTGGTCTTTTTTTTTTTTTTTTTGATATTACACAATTACAGTCTCACCCGTCATGTAGCACAACTGACCACTAATAATCAAAAAAAAAAGGAGTCACAAAAGTGTTGGCACTCTCTTCAGGTGTACAGAAACGCTTCCGACTTGGCCACAGAGTGGAAACTGCTGCGTCTGGAAAAGGAAACTGGGCATGACATTGACTGTGCCACAATCAATCTAATTTGAGCCCCACTGTAGTGCAGAGCATACAGTGAGCTTTCTCTGGTGCCGGTGGCAAGAGGCTCAAAGTATCACTGCCTCCTGTCTGACACAAATGAATTGCTTTCACTTATGCCTTGGCAGTTCAGAAAATAAGATTTGTCCTCTTCTTGCTAGCCTTCCAAAGATGAAAAAGTGTGTCTTTACAGCACACTGTGAAGGATTTGTAGAGTCATTCATATTAATAACCTGTCAACTGTATCCGCACATATTCAAAGGAGAAACAAAAAAAAAAACAAAAAAAAAGAACATGTTGATAATCAAGGAAAACAAGGTTGTTATCCGTAACCATATCTTGGTATAAAAAGCAATTGGAATTCTGTTCCCCTGTTTGTTTTAAAGTGCTGGAACAGTCAGCCCCGTTTAAAGGCCAGGACAGCTGATTGCAACGCCACCTGCGCAGAGTGTGGGGAGGACTACTTACCGACGTCAGGTTCCATTTGCTGCATGGGCAGCGCTGGCAGGTTGCGAGGACGGCTGACCTCAATAGTCAAATGGAGGGTGCGCGGGGAGAACGGCTGCTTTTTCACTGGTGGCGCAGATCGCTACAAGTGGGTGAGCACACATTGTTTGATAAACACACACATACACACACACACAGAGAGAGGATTGCAGACACAGGCTCGCTCATGCAAATATTTGAGAACATGAACCAAGGACATGCTGCTGAATGCTAAAACTCACAAAAGTGAAATTATTCCATGTCCCTCCAATTTGATGTGTCTGCACAGCACAATCACACAAGAGCACGCAGAATCCATAGAAATGAACATATGCAAAGTTATATGCAAAAGTTTTGCCACGCCTGGGCAAGTTACATATTTTGTTTCTGTTCGTATTTTTTACGTGACAAAAGTAAATGCAACGGCTATAGAAAAAGAGCCTTTCTTTGAATATTTAAGGAGTGTAGTGTTCCTTTTTATTTCAGGAACTTAAAAAAACGAGAAAAAAAAGTACAACTACTACTACTTCTAAAACACCTCATTACTTCAGAACATCAGTAACTCATTAGATCTTAATTGACTCATTACGACGTGTAAGACAGGTCAAGAATTGTCATTAGGAGTTGTCAGCTGATGACATTTCCAGAGCTGGCAACTTGTCTGACTCTTCAAACCTTGTGTTAACACTCGACAACCGCGGGTTCCTCTAAGCAACCGACTGGGGATCTGAAAACTAAAACAGGGAAGGATATCAAAGCTCTTCCAGCTTGAAATCTCCTCTGTCTGTAAAGTCACGGAGAAATGGCAGCTAAGGGGAACTGTAGAAGTCACGACAAAGATCTGCATGACCAAGAAAACTTTCCGATAAAACTGCCCATCTGCTGGACAGAGGGGCAAAGTGCAATCCCCACATGACTGCTGAGGACCTGCAGGTGCATGATGCTACTGTGCAGCATTGATAAGCAAACAGCATCTCAATGCTAGGGGCCACTAGAAGGAAACCTTAACTGTGACCTCATCACCAAGGTCAACATCTGAAGTCTGCCAAGCAACATCTGGATGAGACAAGATGAGACAAATTCTGGATGCAAATGTTGTGTTACATTTATGAGCTTAATTTACATATAGGCATCGAACCAAAACTGTATGAGCAGATGTTCTGGGTTCAGTCTCTGTTGAATCAGAAGTGCTGTGTGTTTGTCTTGCAACTTGCTTCAACTTTGTTAATACACCTCTTGGGTGACAGACAACATGATTTAAGAAGGAGGTGGAGGAGGTGGAGGAGGTGGGGGGGGGGGGGGGGGGGGGGGGGGGGGCCTGTGTGGCATATTCAGATACAGCCAAGACATTGAAACTGTAGTGAAAGGTGCCAGTTTTACATAATGTGGATGTCAGTCAATATGAATATCAACAGATCTTTTCCCTGTTTTTGCTGGGGGAGCCGCACGCGTCTCGTGTAAAAATAGACAAGACATCAAAACTCTAGATGGTGCTCCGCAGCCGCGAGACATGAGCTGCGTGTCTCACACAGGATGTGTCGCCGTTCTAACCTGTTAACATGGGCAGCCAACCAAAACCGAGGTGTCTCCCGCAACCGCCATGCTTACGTAACGCAGGCAGTGTGTCCCGGGCTTTAGATGGCCGCAAGTGTTTGTAAGCTGTGATAACTACTGCCTTGCGTGAAGGTGAAATAAAAAGAAGAAAGGCTCAGCTTAAATATCTGTTTGCTGCAGACACACACACACACACATGCATGTGCACACACATACATTACATTTCACATGGTTGTGAATTCATTGTAAAAACAACAGTCCATCCATCCATTATCCATATAGGGTGGCTGACATTGGGCGAGGGCAGGGTCCATCCTGAACCGGTCGCCAGTCCATCACAGGGCTGATGCATAGAGACAAACAACCAGTCACGCTCACATTCAACCTACCTATTGTATGTTTTTGGACTGTACCCGGATAGAACCCATGCAGGCACAGGGAGAACATGGAAGCTCCACGCAGAAAGGTTCCAGACCCGGGGGTTTGAACCCAGATCTTTCTAGCTATGCGGCGACAGTGCTAACCACTGAGTCACCGTGTCGCCCAAAAACAGCAGTCTTACATTTCCATCTTACATCTCTAATGTCTCTCAAACATTTCGCCTCTGAATTTTTAATATTCAGAATATAAATAGATATATATATAACCCTGATTTCTTTTAGTTGCCTAAAGAAGTAAAAATTGACAATTTTTGCTTTGAAACTATCTTTTTTTTTTTTTTTTTTCCCCAGCAGGCCCAAATCCTCTTATCTATCTTTGCCAAAATACCATCCTCTTACACATGATATAAAACTGCATCTGAATGTCAGGATGTTTAAGACAAAAGATGAAGGTATAAAAAGAACCTATGGCTTTTTTTTATCACTTTGAGAGGTTGTAACAGATTAAACTGCACTGTTGGAAATGTACTACAAGTCAGGGGTAGCATGGATGAGCACCTGATTGCACTTACGTAAAGAACTATTCAATCTTTATTCAGAGGATAAAATCCCACTATTTCAAGTGATCATTTTATCTAGTGGTGGAGGCCATGGAACCCACAGGCATGAGAAGGCATGATGAATGTTTAGCATGGGCACAAACTGTTCCCTTAGTCTTTCCAATGGTAATTATAACAGCATAATAGATCCCTGGAGACTCTGGCCGGAACACACAGTATCAACAAAACAATCATCTACAATAGATCACTCATGGACCGCGGAACGCATTTGGAATTGGTCGGGCCCATTAGCCTCCACCTCCACCCCCTCCCCCTTGTCACCACCACCGCCACCACCAATGCATGTAAATACATATACACACACACACGCACACAAGCAACAATCGTTATGATATTACGCACACATAATTGAGACACTTTATTAATAGACTACAGAATAAAAGGGAAGGCAACTGCTCTTTAACTATTGCAAAGTAGTCCCAAATGTCAGTCGTTGTGCTGGATGAAATCCCTGGCAATCCCTAAAACATCCACCGCTGCCAAAAAAAAAAATCCCTATATCTGTGGCTGCACATCAAACTATTTAGTCTTTTCTTGGGTCATGGGTTGATGTTATGTTTTTAAACGACGGAGCAAGGCGAAAGACCTCTCAGCGCTGGCAGTTGATATAGGGAAAGGGATGGTGTAGAACAGCGTCAACAACCTGCGCACCTCTGGCAATAGAGTTTCTGTCACAGGAGTTGCATTCAGTTGCAGATGCCACTGATGATCCTGTTACTTCAATCCCCGAAGTTTGAATTGCAACTGGCAAAATCAATGTGCGAGGATTGGCAAAGTCAAAAGCCCTCTCGTAGAGCGCCGCTGTGGACGACGGGCAAACGACCGTCTCTCCTTCGGCTGAGGATGCAATCAGGCGTTTCAGGTTCAGCCAGCCTCCAATTTGCCATCAAGTAGATCCAGAACTTCAAATTACAATCTCCTGTAATGATCCCCTGGACTGTGGAATGAGTGTGCAGCCTCTCCAGCATACAATTGTGCATGGCGTTTCTGTCGCCTGAGCAACACAGGGGCTTCAGGATGATCTTTTGAGTCCTCTGCCACTTTCTTGTAGATCTGATATCTGATATCTCTTTAATAGAATAAAGTTTTGAGTGAAAGCCGTGGCTTTCTTCGCATCGTGTTTACAGTCTATAGGGTCCTCGGCAGCTGTTCAGCGGAAGCAAAACACATCAACGAGAGGTGCAGGCCGAATAGTGTGTTGAATATCTCAAGGACCGCCAAGATTCCTCCAGCTTTTCTACCGTCATCTGCTACCGACATCTATCTGCATCGCCACCAAAAAGTTTAAAGTTATTTGATGTTTCAAAGCTTGTTACCACTCAATATTTGAATGACTAATGAAGCAAACTGAGGTGGAGATATGCAAAATTCCCGGGATGTATATTCTCTTTAAGCAAGTTTTGTTCAAACGGAGTCTGTATATCTAGTGAAACTTTCAGGGACACAGCACAGCCATGATGCTGACTGAAAATATAAAAGCCTTTTTATGTTTTGTTGTTTCTGAATACCGCTACAGTGGATAATTGAGTAATCCTCAGGATACAGTGGGCATGAGTGAGTTTTTCCAAAGTCCCTCATTTCTCCCCGCGCTCCTCTTGTGGCTCTGTGGACATCATTAGACCGGCTGAGGGATACCAGGCAACTCGTGTGTGTGTGTGTTAGTGTTAGCAGTGGTAGAAGTGGAAAAAAGAGGGCAAAAAGTCAAGCAGAATGGCAGCAGAAATTGTTAATAATACGGCCGCTTCGTGAGGGATTTGATATGAAGCTGTTGTGGTCAGGTTCACCGGTGTAATGGCTCCTAATTGATGTCCAATTATCAGTCCTCTGTCACTGCGGTGCCTGACCTCTGCCGGGTAGTGTCATTTGAGATACAGTAAGTGATCTCCACACTTCATTTAGCACCGACGGGGGTAGGTGAGTGTGCACTAATGATCACCGTGGTGTAACGGCTCTCCCAAAACGAGGCAGCGCGCGAATAAAGATGAGTGTTCAAAAAAAAAGAAAAAGTTTTGTCATGAGAACTGCCCAACATGAAAAAACAGACAATTTGTTGTTGACTTGAAAACAACAGTATTTCATTACAACTTTGCTCCCTACAGATATGTCAGTGATATTCTATTTTCCTCTATTTCCTATACATGGTCAGAGAGGGGGGACTTTTATGGCATTATTGTGTGAGTTATTTTAGTTAAGAATTGTTTTTGACTGAATAATGGATGTTTTTTTATACGATTCTGTATTTAATCTTTAAGATACCGTTATTATTTGGGCACCATTAGAAATAATCAGTCCAAGGTGAAAGTCAAGTCACTGCATCATAGTGGCTCGGCTATTTGTTGATGCTGTTGGCTCCATTCGCTGGAGGAGTCTTTATCGTCCGTCCAGTACTTGCTTGCTGCCGGCGGGGTCAGTCTTTGTGCTGCAAGCTTGGTGCCGCTACGTGCAGTAATGCCTAACGGTTGGCCTTACCGCCAGTCTGTTTGAAGTCCGCTGCCCTGGCGTTTTCCTGGAGCTTTTCAAATTCTTGGAGTGAAGCTGTTTTCACCTCAGGCAGTATTGACAATTTTTCACCCAATAATACATCTTTCAGAGAAACACTGATTTTCACCATCTCAGTCAGACAGTCAGAACAATGTCAAACGTGTATTATTCACAAATACTTTTTTACAAATAGCTCTTCAGCCTTGCACAGAGACAAACTCAGACAGTGTCACAAGCTCTTGTCTTTCAAGTCTCTTTCTATTCCCAGAATGTTTTCTCTTATTCTCAAGATACTGCCAAACCTCATCTTCCCAGTAGCTTCAGTTATATACTCTATCTATAAGGGATAATACCTGACAAGTTGTATTTCTCCAGAGAGTACCTTAGCTTTCGTGTCATCCATTACTATCTTGGAAACTTACACATTGGAGGGTATTGTTCCACTTATTCTACAGCACTTGTATAGCACACTTCACGGATTATCCAGGCCCTAACATTGACTGTACTGTCTGTTTATTTCCAGACCTCCCGGTGCAGGCTGCCCTTACCTACCTACATGTGGCATCCCTGGAACTCCTGAACAATATATAACAATACAACATTAGCTTCTTGCCTTAATTCCTTTCCTTTTCAAAAAGATTACTGAATCAACAATAAAATCGATAATAAGACAAATACAAACTAGTGCGCCATATCAAATTCAGCAAATTAATTACCTGGCACTAGGTCTGAACTAATTAATCAAAACATTATGGAAATCGCAAAATGGCCAAGTGCATTATCCAAATCGCAGGAGCTCCAATTTTTTTTTTTTGATAAAGGTAAAATGTGCCAAAAGATACCATAAATGAAGCATTGTGGTACTACAGAGACACCACGGTCTACAGATCATATTCTCCAGATTTAAGGGAAGATGCTTGTTTGGTACAAGCCCCAACACAAATCACATCATCATCATGTTTATTTTGAAATCGAAATGATGCAAAAATGACAGTTTCAGCTGATATCATGACTGAACTCTCAATCGCAATATGATTTTTTTTTCTTTTGCAAATGGTTCAGCCCTATTATCCATAGTGTGCAGCAACCAACTTTGCAGTTGCCAACAACATGCAATGACTATTATTTGATAATATAATCATTTAGTATGTGATCTCCCGATGCAAATTTGCAAAAGCTTGAAATCAAGGCTTAACCACTTTGAATTTTCCAAAATGCCAACATGCACACTAAAACAGCAATTTTTTTTTCTGTCTTGTTCCTCATTTCTGGAGCCCTCCTTTTTCTCTCCTTCAGTCTACTTCCTGTGCTCCTTCATCTCCCCTTCTCTTGTTTATCCTCCTGTCCTTCCTAACCTGGTGGGATTTGCTCCCCTTGGATAGGCCCAGAACCAGATGGTGCTCAAAGGCTTAGAGGTTCTGACTGGCACTGTTTCTGATTTGTGCTTATCTGTCTGTGTGCTGCCTCGCGTGCTGCTGAAAGCATCCGGGCCAGTGGTTCACGTCTGTTTATGCGGGGCGCAGCTGACCTTTGGGATCTCGGCCTTCCAGTCTGATGCGCAGGGGACAAGCTGCCTGCCCCTGGGGCTTGATGATGCAAGGCACTTGATACTTGATTAAAAAAAAAACAAAAAAAAACTTGATACCACATGCATACATGTGTGTGTGTATGTGTGCTCATGTGTATACACACACCGAGCAAATACCCCCGGTGAGAAAAAACAGACATGTTGTACAGTGTACTGTGTCAGGACAAATTGTGTCTCTACCTTTTTTGGTACATGGCGGACACAAGTACAAAAAAAATCATTAGATGACACCTTTCCCACTCTCTTACACACAGACAGAAACTCTCAGCAGAAAAAAAAAAAAAAAAAAGCAAACCACTGAAATGGGCAATTTAATATCATGCTCTGCAACTCTGAACAGTATCTTCCCTTATCTGTCTCGTCATGTGGACAGCTGTGGGTGTTCAGACTGCATGTGCTCCTGAAGAGGTACGTGATAAGGAAAGGAAGTAGGATTGCTTAAAAAAAGAAAACACAAACACAAACGTGACAGAGATACTAAAACATTTATGGTGGTCAATACTCCAGAAGACAACGACCATGGCAAAATCTGGACCTGAAAAAAAAGGGGATTTCATTTTCTAACTCACGGATCGGAAAAGAAACTGAGCCCAGAGGCATCTTTTTTATTTTTTTTGTTGCCAGAGCTTGAATATCCAGATGATTTAACGAAGTGAAACATTCAAATTTGTTTGCACAGCCTTCATTGGTGAAGGCGAGTACTGTCTGATGAATTCATGAGTTATATTTCCAGTCTCTTCAGCCTAGAATGCACTCATCCAAAAAATTTGGGGTTCTCTGTCACCGCAGCGCAAGTGCAATCTTAATAATCTTGAAAACCTCTTCAAAGCTGTTTAAGGGGCCTGATTACCGACCAGACAAAGAAAACAAATCCTAAAAGCTCCAGGTTGTACGTGTGTAGTTATGACTACGTGTTTGTCCACCATTTCCTGATTGTGAGGCCTTGTCACATAGTGCGATCCAGTGTCAAAATCTAGCTTTAAAGGTTTTAACTATAGATGTAATTTAATATCATTGATGATTAAATAGTTTTATATATATATATATATATATATATATATATATTATATATATATATATTTAACAGTTTGCTATTTGGCAATTTTTTTTTCACCCACAGAGAGTTTTTGCCCCAGGGCTTCAACGTCTGCTCATGAGTACTGTCACAACACAGGTTTTGGTTTTCTATCAAAGGGGCTATTACAGCACAGTGAACCTTCAAAAAGAGAGTAGAGACTAATCAGTGGGATCGCCTGCTGTGATGTCAAAACTGAGCATGACTGAAAATCACTGCTATAAAAAAAAAAAAAAAAAAAAAAAAAAAGGCAGACTAATACGTCTAGAGATTTTATCAAACCCCCACATCCTTTTGAGAGGACCGGTGGAGAAGCAGCGCAATCGGGAAGCAAAAAATTGCTTTAAGCTTCTTTTTTTTTTTTGGAACCGCCCTTGAGAACCAACAGGTCGACTTCGCCTCACTGAATCCTTTCCCTAAATATTAGTTAGTATTTTGGAAACTTGGCTCTGTATCAGTCCACTCATCCCCACACAGTTTGAAATGAATTCAGGGTAAGCCAGTAGGTGACACTGTTCTCTGTAAAGATCTTTGACTTTGGAGTATGACTTTCAGTGTGTTAAAATAAAATATCCCATGGATAGAAAGGCAGTGACAGAGGAGCACGGGGAAAAGGAGGGAGTGTCACAAAAAAAAAAGCAGAAAAGTGGGTGTTTTCCAAGGCCACTGATTGTCTCTTAATGTGATTGATTTCTGTTTAAGAAATGTAAGTCTTTGTCAAGGACAATGCCATCCTAATGACTCCAAAAATAATGCCATGTTTAGATCTCTAAGAAGATGATTGTGTGTGTGTGTGTGTGTGTGTGTGTGTGTGTGTGTGCCCGCTTTTGCCTATGCAGCAGTTACCTAGATTTAATTTTGCCCTGGTTCGCTCAGGTGTTCAGTGCTGCTGTGTTATCCGTACCCATGCATCAAAGCTAACGAGAGCTACACATCTCCTCTGATTGGATGCATAAAATAGGTTGAAATGCCCTTCAGAAACAGGACACTTTACAGTGGTGGACAGGCTGTCAGGTGACTGAAATACACTCTTGTTTCCTCACAGGAGATGTAGAGACATATTAAGCGTATATATGTGTGTGTTAGTGTTCGCAAACTCTTTTATGCTAATGTGTGTGTAGAAAATTGTACGAGCGCACGTGTTATATGCTCAGTATTCATCACATTGTAGGGGGGCAAAAAACCTGTGCACTTGTGTATGTGGAAGTTGGCGTGTGCATGTGTGGACATGTCTGAGAGTGTGTGAGGCTGATCTGTTTGCTGTAGTATACAGCGGCTGTGTGTGTGAGTGCATTTGATTGTGGGGAGAGATATGTCTTTACTGGAATTGGGTAGGTTGCTTGACTGTGCGTGCTTTGCATCTTTGTGAGTTGGAATTCAAGTGTGGATATTTTTATAATGTGAGGTTCTCACTTTTTCAAAAGGCTGTTTGAGGGATAGGATTTGGTTGTAAGGATAAAGGATAAGACTGATGATATTCTGTTTTTTCTGATGTTGTTGTTTTTTTTCTTCGTAAATCCTGCTTTAGTCCAGTTCTCAGTACTTCTGATTTCCCTATCCTGCCTGTGTCTCTCAGTCCTAAAACCCTCAAGAATATGTAAATCTATAAAAACTGGTCGTGAATATGTAGGCTCATTAAAAAAGTGAAGTAACTCCCTAGTGTGGTCATTGTAATTTTTGGAAAATATGACTAAAAAGGGAGTAAACAGTGTAATTGTTGGGGCTATTATCAGTATTTTCATAGTGATTTATTAAGGAGGGTCAGCTATATAGTTATAATAGCCGAATATATGATTAGGAGTTCCTGTAGTGTATTATAGTGTCAATAAGATACGTGAAAAATACAGGTACAAATGTGTGTGTGCATCAGAGAGAGAAGGCAGGGCCTGATGGCCTTTTCCTCGATCACTCTTTGACATCGTTTAACCTCAGGCCTCTGGTCCTTCACACTCCTCCCCCTCTTCCTCTATCTGTACAGTCATTGAAAAACCACTCCCTTTTCCTACAGTTACCCACCACTCTCAGTTTTCAAACTATTAACAGTTGGAGGATTTTTCTCCTTCCTCTTGACTTTCCATCTCACTCCATCAACCTTTTTTCTCCATCCCCTCTTTTTTTCATCTTCCCCTCACCGCTACACTTTTACATACTTACTTTCTCTCTCTCTCTCTCTCTCTCTCTCTCTCTCTCTCTCTCTCTCTCTCTCTCTCTCTCTCTCTCTCTCCCTCCCACACACAATCCCTATATCTCCATCGTGCCCCCATCATGGGCAACAGTGTTCCCATTCCCCTTCCATTAGCAACTGAAGGTCATCCTAATGGGGCCACTGGCAGACCGATGGAATTGCAATTTAACACAAAGACAATTAGACATTGATAGGAAAACCCACCCCCACCTCTGACACGTACGCGCACACGTACGCGCGTTCCGCAAGCAATTATTCAATTCCTCTCGCAAATCCCTGCCTTGATCGCCATCATTCTCCCACTCTCAGTCATTCCATCTGCCATCAGCTGTTCTCTCACTCCATCTGTCCTCTTCTCACTCTCATTGACCCTTTCACTCATTAGCTTCTTACTCACAGTTGCCCACAAGTGGAGAATGCCAGCGCTCGCTGCCTCATAAAACAGCTTATATTCAGTCAGAGAATAGAAATACACGCTGTGAATAATTGTTAGTGAAATGTACAAACTGTAAAATTGACTATTATGAACAGAAATCGCATTTTAATTAATTGGTTGTGTTAAATGAAATACTCACTAAGATTAGGGGAATATCATGGTCTGGTTTGATCCAGAAATTATTATTATTTACATCTAACCAAAACCACAATCTCCCCTTTACTTTATCCAGAATGCTCCTGTCGCCTAAACCTATAACCACAGACGGGACTCTGGATGCAAACCCCTCGGCGTCTGGTTGTGCACTTTGTATGCGCACCATCGACCCCAACCACCTCCTTGCGAATTCCACTTCCGTTAACAAACGTTATCCTTTGTTCATTGCTCTATCCTGCATGTTGATAATGACGCTAAAGGGGCCCTGACCAAGAGTCTGTATGTGACGACCCGACGGTGAGAATGTGTTGCAGAAAATGACGACTTGATCAGGTTTAGGGAAAGGTCATTGGGATTGAAATCAGTGCTTTGTAGAGGTTACAGAAACAATGGGATTTGTTTCAATGAGCAGTCGTCTCCCGTGTGAGTCTGACGCTTTGTTGAGCCACACACACAGACTTTGTCGCTTTATAATAACATCACCTCACCTCCATTTTTTCTCCCGTCACAATTGCAAAAGACACTCTTGAGCGTAAACAAATGTTGTTTTGGGGCATTTGTGAAACAACTGATGCTGTTGTTTGCATCGGAAAGTAAGTCTCCACCGTCCCGTCACAATAAAAGCACTTTGGTTAAGGCGAGGGAAAGATTACGGTTTCAATTAAATCATACTGAAGTAAACATGCCCTGTCTCTTTCAAGTCACCTTTGACTTTTTCAATATTTAACCTTTTTCCTAAACTCCTAAAGTGCTGTGATTACCTCAACATAACCAGCAATATCCTAATCATGATGCCGATTCCTGATGATGGAAATATTGTATTAAAAGAGCAGATACTGTGGGACAACCATGTGAAATACATCAGCGAACGTTATGCTGATACGCTCTAGATTAATTCTTCAACACTATCGGATATGCAAGCCTCATTCGGAAAAACACTTGTTTTGATGGAAATTACATTAACTTAGGTGTTGAAAAGGAGAGAGCAGAGGAGGAAAGACAGAAGCTGAGATATGTGCATAGATTACAGCTTCTGTCTTCCATCTAGCCAGCAGGATAAATGTCCTCGGGGCATCACTCATCTCGGAAAGTCAAAGTAGCGCGCAATCTAGTGTTTCCGGTAACTCATACAACACTCAGACACGACTGCCTTAATGTGGAAGGCTGTCTTACTGGGTGGAGGGAGGTAAGGGAAGAACAGGGCACTTAGGTTTTGTGTGCGTTCGTGTGTGTGTGTGTGTGTGTGTGTGAGTGTGTTTTCACTCCTGCGTGCGTGTGCACATGCCTATTCACATGCTTGTACTTAACACAGCTAGTCTCAGCTGATGAATAGTTTAGGAGAGTTTCATTCCATCTCATTTAAAGGCGTTACATGTCTCCCCCTGGTTCCGGGTTCCCTCTAATCCCATTACAGCTGTCAAGTAAAACTTTCCATGAGCATTAGCCAGGAAACACGGCAGACTGAGATAAAGTTGCCGTCGTAGCCCTTGATTGGATAAAAACGACTTGCTCGGGTTACATTATCTGTGGCTTTGTATGTCTAAGTGGGTGTGGAGTTGTACCTCCGTGTGAGAATTTTGCATAGTTACCACACAGATTGTCAGAAACGATAAAACGGATTGACGGGGGATAGTTCCACTGCCATCAGATTGGTATCACCTTCTCCTTCTCTATAGAAATCGCCCCAGATTTTTGTTACTCATTAACTTATTTGGATGAGGAACCTCTTTCTGTGACAGGTAAATATCCATCAGTGAGGTCATTCTTGTAATGGGCTGCAGGAGGTCGACTGGGTGTTCCAGTGTTCTTAAACAACGCAATCAATCATTCCTGGTTTGGTGTTCTAATCTGTGGAGTGTGTGCATAATCACCTTTTATTAAATGTGACAAATTATGGACAGACATCGATCCCAAAGGCAGGAAAAAAATGTGATTGCAAGGTTCGTGGATACCCGGACTAGATGTCAGGAATACAAAAAAAAAAGGATAGAAACATCCTTATCAGGAGGCCACAACTAGATTTCCTAAAGCTCCTCCAAAATACCATGTAAAGTTGAATACCTCCACTCTGTTTGATAATAGATATTTTCAACAAAGATGATCATCTGCAGGATCCGCACTGGATCATCGACTAAAAGCTTGAACTCTACTCTTTCTGTTTGCAGTTTGCAACTTAAAACACTGCTAAAATACACAAGTCTAAATTTTGTCTTGTGAACAGAAAGGACAACCACAACCCCCCGCGTCTATTTGCAGCTACTCCTCTCCGCGCCAGCCTCCACTAGAGATCAGCTGTCTGTTTTTCATAGGGCAGCCTGTACGCTGAATTGTTCTTGAACCACTTCATGTTCTGAGAATCTCACACTCCCACACTTACCCTTGCTGAACTGCGATCCCTGCTTCCTCCTGTGCTCTTGCAGCTCACCAAGTGCCAGCTGTGTCTGGTGGTTGTACAGCATTCCCATGTTCGGACATGGCGCTCAAGATTCAGCCATCTAAGTAAATCGCAAATCACACACGTGGAAACCCACTGGGGAAAAAAAAAAAAAAAGCAGCATGTCAAATTTGTGGTAAAAAGAAATGGCATCCTTCTGCTAATTCACCTTTGCATCGTACTTGTTTTCTTAGGAAATCATCACTTACGGTACGATACCTTGGCCTTGGATAAAATGTTAAGTGTGGTTCCATGCCAATGACTTGTCTCTCAGCCTCTACTTGAAGTGTTCAGCCATTGTTTCTAAAGACTCTTAAATACTTCAAAGATTTCAAAGGTTACAACAGAATCCCAGGCAATAAAGACATTGTTGGAAAATGACAGCAGTGGAAATAAACCAAGCCTGTTTTTGTTGCAAGGGCTGGTCCTAATCCAAGAAACATAAACAGTCGAACAATTTGTTATGGGTAATTGTGTTCCACATCACATTGCCAGAATAACACTATGATTAGACAAACCAGTATCTTTATACATCAAATAAAGACTAAACCAACTTGCTTTCTCTTTTATAGCAGGCAATCAACTATTAATCTCAATTATTATGAGCAATCAATGTTGTTGTATGTTGTGTTTGATTAATGAGAGCTGTACTGTGTAAAATGTGAGGTAGTACACCTTTCTCAAGATTTGACATAATGCAGTCTGTGTGAAATCCAGCGAGACTGTTTTGTATATTTTCTATTCTTGTCTGACTTTTCGTGAATAAATCAGTCAAACAGTCAGTCAATCAAAACTGCATATTTCAGTGCACGCGTGGTAGGTTCACAGAGAAACAGACTGCGCTGATTGTACTTGGAGGAGATGGTTTATTGTTAGAGTCACAGTCAGGGCACCGTCAGCTTCCTGTGAAATATCAGCAAGCATAGCAAGTGACCATTTATTAAAGTGGCAGCAGTGTTCTCCATTTATCTCTTTGTGTGCATGTCTTGCATTTGTAATGGGAATTCTGTTTGTATGTCTTTAGAAAGCAGCCTGAAATTTCAGCAGGTACAGAAACTACTCGAGTCACCACGTTGTTATTTGACCACAGCTTTGCCAGACCACACCTTTGATTTTTTCCTATAATATTTTTTTATAGTGTCGTTATAGTATCAGAAAAAAAAAACGAGGATGCCAGTAATAATCTGTTGTGACAGGAAGGATGAGATTTACCCTGCCCCTCTTTTAACCACCATGACAAAACCACTGAAATTCAGTTTCAGCCAACAGCAGCAGTTTAGTTGCCTCACCTGCAGTACACCTCCAAATGTCACTGACATAAATACAAAACTTTTTAGCCAGCGTTTTTACTCTGTGGCTCCTCATTCACCATTCTGTGCTGTGTTTTAATTGGGCGTAATGTACACATAGGATTTATGCAGGAAACAAACAAGGATCTGTGCTATCTGGTTTTATAATAGTTAGCCGCTAAATTACCGGGGTTGGCCACAATCCGGGTGGATTATTAATTTTCACTTTGATTTCAGGATGCGGAGCAGTGCGTAGTTTGGTATGTAACTGGTAATGTAGATGCACCTGCATACACGGTACAAGTACAGTATGTTCATGGTGATTGGATTCATATTGACCAGTAACCCCATTGTTTTCAATCCAGATGATTGAATCTATTTAGGAATGTCATGTAATCTCTCAAAGAGCATCTATGGCATATTACAATAAAAATATTAAAAGTAAAAACATTACTTGATAAAAGCTGACTTCCAGACTAATAATTTCATGATTACAAGGAGGTTTTAAAAACTGATTATGAGGGACACTTTCATACGATGTATTCTATTCTAATTTTAAAATAACAATAAGATCCTTATATTTGTTCTTATAATACAAGGAAACGGCTAAATCTATGTCAGAGAGTAGTAAACACCAAGTAATGCGTTAGCAGAGAGTGTATTTTTGGAGCAAGTTTAAAATGACCAAGAAAGGCAACGCATTGCAAATCAAACATATTTGAGTCCAACAACTACAAAGTGCAGAGCTTTCCAGGTGCCATTAAAGTGCACAGACTCACACAAGGAACAAGGCGGTGACTGTGACTCTCAAACTTTCTCAGGTTTGTTTTGAGATCAGAACGATGAGTGAAAATCAATGCCAGACATCCACGTTGAAGTGGGACGATCCACTTCAACGTGAATGTGATGACAATCAAAGATGAACAAATCCCAAGACCTTTAATTAGCAACAGAGCATGAAAATGAGAACAAACCATAATTCAATGAAGATTACCTTAATTGACTAGATGAATGTGGAGAACTGTCCCCAATTGACATTGGCATGCTGAATGAATACCAATTACAATGATCATACCAATTAAGCCAAGATAAATATACACCCTGTTTGAGTGAAACATCAATACAAAAATGACAGTCTCTCAACTGAGGTAGAACAAAGAAAACAGTGACCATTAGTCACTGCTTTGTCTTCATCAGTCATCAGTGCTGTCAAAACATTGGTCGGTTTTGAATTATGAAAGGCCGCAGATCAATCAGCGCGTTCCAGTCCTCTTTTTTCCCCGCTTGCTGTTCCCGATCTGAGAAACACCTGATTCAGCGGCTGGATGATGGAACCTCCTTTACATCAAAACACTAACCACTTATTGTGCTGCGTGCCACTGTATTAACATGAAAGTCGTGTCAGTTGTCTTTAATTTACACTGAAAACATTTCTGAATCGGTGTCAACTCCTCTGAGCTTATACGCATCGCCTTGGGCGCCAGAAATGAATAAATGCCGCAGCAGTGACGCACGTGCTACAGTAGCCAAACGTTTGCTATGCACACCAGATAATCCAACCTGAAATGTGCAATTTGCAACTTTGCCCTCAAGTGCTATGTGATCCAAATGCTCATGAGAAATGCCAGTTGTAGTTTCACTGTGTGAATAAAATGCGTCTTCAAGCTAAAGCTTGGGCTTTCTTCTCTGGCACAAACGATTGATTATGGAGGAGTAAACGTGGTGTGAAAGATGACAAAAAATATTTAGTTTTTACCGTACGGGAAAACAATAGATCATGAATATTAAATACTTGCATTGCACTGTACACATAGATATTCTTGTATGGGAAAGAGCAGGAAACTCTGAAGCAACGTGAGCAGCATGACTTCATGAGTGTATACTACACCCCAGGTCACGAAAGCATGTCGTACCTTGGCCTCTCCCTGAACTCTAGACTTTCAACAACAAAATTAGGTACAAAACATTTTTCTCAGACTCTCTTCCTCTACATGGCGGGCAAAAAAGACCTTTTAACTTGTCATGTTCCCTCTCTTTAGAAGCTGCTTCAAGGATAATTACTCCCTGAGAACACTCTGAGGCTCTAATGCTGAACTTGATCCCTGAAGCTGCAAACAGGTCGGAATGACTTTTGCTTTTCTCACAGGACTCACCCCAAAATTACTTTCTTAGCTTTTTATCAGCGTGAAAGCGGGGGGGGGGGGTTCTGGCCCCTGTTGTATTGGTGGTAAAGACAGCATTGCTTTTACCACTCTGGCCAGAATTAATGTGTTTTCAGGGATTGTCATGCCTCTGTCAAACACTGTAGAGACCATTCTCAATTCCCAAACACAATGGCCACATGTTATTTAATCCCACTTGTTCAGTGACGCTTGGTAAAACCTTTTTTCTTAGAGGTTTAACCGTAGCCTAAAGGTTAAAAAAAAAAGCATCAACACATTAAGCAACAACAACTAACACTGACAAAAAAAAGCTACTGCAATGATGTTTTTTTAAACAATAGTAATCTATGAAAATGTATGAGTAAAATAGGTCTTTTTATATTCATTAAATTCGGTTCAATCATCAAATAAATTTACATCTTGTTTTACCTGGATTTTTCCAAGTTAAAACCAACACCTCTGTCGGCAGCTTTATGCAGCGTTTGGCCACTTGTGCTACTTGTCAGGAGAGTCCTGCGTGATGTTCCATGTATCTTTATTTCTGTCAGTAGGCAGCACATTGGCCATTTGAAGTTGAAGTAGAAGGATTTCTGCCACCTAGTGGTCAGAAATCGTGACTTAAGCGTTTTCCACCTCCTAGCTTGTTTGCAAAATGTAACATGACACAGTAGTACCTCAAAAAAGTTACTGTGAGTTTTAAGATAAAATGCAAATGCTCCCTTTCCCATCTCATCCATGTCATTACCCCTCAAGATTATGCTTTTAAAAATTTAAGCTGGCTCCTTCTCCATGCTGAGTGACTTGATAAGCCCCTGACTTTGCACCCAGAATGCTATCGGAGCCCGCGATAATTATTTCCACTGCAGCCTCAACAGCTTTTGAAGGGAGGGGAAAACAAAGTTAAGGGAAAGCGAGGAATTCTAGCAAGTTGCTGATTCATGCTGATTCACACAGTGCTTGGTCAAACATGGTCGGTGATTTGCCTTGCAGATGACACACAGGCAGGACATTGTAGGACTCCACAGAACACAGGCCTCACTCAATGTGTGAATTTAAATTTGTTTTAACAGCCCTATGTTTCACATTATAAATGGAGAGGGGCTTGGCAAGAGCAGATGTTAAAGGTCAGATATTTTACACTTTTCCAGCATTTTATTTTGAAGGTTTTATATACTTAAGAAGATATGTTTGTGGTTTTGTTATGTATCAAAAACCATCCCAAAGTAGTTTTGCATCTGCTCTTTTAGGCATCTCTCTGGAATTTTAGTAACAACAGGTTGGTGAGCCAACCAGAAGAGAGACTCCGAACCTCTCTTCTGATTGCCTGCCTGTTTTATGAGTGATCAAATAAAAGTATAGCAGATTTCAGGCAAACACTCAGAGAAACCAAATCCTGCAAGTTTGGATGGTGGGTCCAGGTGGGCAGGGGCTTTGGGGGCATGGCTGAGAGCGGTGAGTGCTTTGTTGTGACATCACAAAGTTACAGAAGTCCTGATGGTTCATTTTAAGGCTCAGTTTCTGGATACATGCTGTGTGCTTTTCTCTGCTTTATAATAAAAAAGACATGGATATCTCACTCTATACAATATGGGACCTTTAAAATAAACTCATGGTCCATTGTGGGGACATGTCATTGTTCTAGTCCAGAGGTACACTCATGTTGTGTAAGCAGCTTGACCTCAGAATGATACTATGAAAATGTTGAAAATGAAAATGATAATAACACAGAGCCGTAAATAAGCACTGTCAATGTATGTTCAGCTCATACAGCACCATCGGATTGCAGCTGGTGGAATGCACAGGGCAGCTACTGGCGGATGCTATGCATGTCAATCAGGTGCTGCATTTGTCTCCTACATTACATTGGCACACACATATTTAAAACCCCTACACGCAACAACACTTGCATATGAAATCCATAAACAAACAAACACACACACACACACACACACAAGCCCACTCCTACACAGGAACACACTCCTACATAGGTTAACTAATTCAGGCTGATGATGAGGAGAGGCAGAAAGTAGTACTATGCTAAAATAGATGGGCCCATGCAGTTAAAAGAAAGCCAGAAAACTCAAACAATGTGAGTTAACAGTGATTGGCATCTTCATTGTCAATAACTCTGTAATCTTTCATAATCAACATTATACACAATGAAAGCCAATATGGCAACAAAATGTTTGAGACAACCTGTCATTACTGGAGACAAACATGGCACATAATTAGAACTGTTCAATCATTAAAATCACTTTCCCCACATTCGTGGTTTTTTTTTTTTTTTTTTTTTGTGAGGACAGGGAAACAAAATTCTGTTGTAATTGCCTTGGAGCCCAGACTAATGATTCAATTCAACAAATTGCTGGCTTTGTTGGGTTTTTGTGACGTTCAGTGATGAGTATTCCCCAGTCTCTACTTGGTGACATCTAGTTTGACACACGGTGGTTCTGACCATTATGACTTGAAGCTTACTATTCCATGTGGGTGGGTGGGTGGGTGTGTGTGTGTGTGTGCATGTGCATTTGCCTGCCAAAACAAACAAGTTCACTTGACATAGATAAATGTGTCAGTATGTGGGCGAGCTTCAACCGGTTCCGAGTTGGAACAGATGCAGCAGCTGTGGAGGACCAAGTCCCCCTCTCTACCTCCAGCTGGTGCTCTGAACACACCCGCCGATGCCACAAACAAATACCCTCGCAGCTTGCATCTTCATCACTTCCCTCTTCCTGACATGCTCCTTTTCTCTCATCTCTAACCTCTTCTTCACTTGCTTGCTACTTCTCCCTTTCCCTATTTCATCTTCCCCGCTTTCCTCCTCACGTGAATGGGTTTTTACCACAGAGCTGCTAACGCTCCTCTAAGGATGCTGCATGTGTGGTGCTTGAGCCTCGAGGTAATAAAGGGAGGCCCCATGACTGGATTTGCGCATAGGAACCAAAAAAAATCACTATATAGGCCCCTTCATCATCACCATCAATGTCATCTCCCTTATCTTAATGCTTCCCTCACTTCTCCTTCCCCTTCATTTTTCGCTCCCATGTTCTTGCCATCCCTCTAAATGACATTTGCAGCTGTAGGAGAAGAGGAAGAAAGAGGAGCAGGATTCAAACAAGTGAAGCAGTTCCTCTGCTGACAGCCCGCTGACCGTCCGTCCAAACACAGGTCAGGTGTGAAATAAGAACAGCTCAACCGGAACCCCTTTTTTTCCAGTATGTACTGTATGTGTGTTAGTGCATGTATGTGCATATACATACAGACATGCTGGTTCTTTTGGCTCCTACCGATTTCCTTCGTTTTCCTTGACAGTAAGTGATGGGAGGATTCAAATAGGTTTGACTCTAGAAATTGGTAAAAAAAAAATGTTTGCATTCACGAGTGAGGCCTGCTGGATTTTTAAACTTTTGCCTGAAGCAAGAGACAAGAAATTAGACAAAGGTAAAAATAATTATAACGTAAAGCAAATAGGCTAAAGTCTTACCAAATCTTGAAATACCGAGCAGGACCATTGATTCAACTAAACGTGAAGTTTAACAGGAGGGTGTGACTGTGGGAATGATTAGCACCCCTGCTGATGTGTAGTTGGACACAGTGCAGTGTTTATTGATTCAAGTCTACTTTGGCTTGCATCATGGGACTTGAAAATTGAACGAAAAAACAAAGGCTCAATAGCTTTACTTGAACCAAATCTATTTTTAAATATCTTAGGTGAAAATAAATCCTAACAAAAACAAACGTCGTTCAAAATTGCCATTCAGTCTCTGATTTATTTAGTTTGGTTTTGATTAATAAGTTGGTTCATTTAATTTATTGCATTTATGCAGTAATTTAATTTGTCTCTTTGGTTCATCGACTATTAATTCGCCTCCAATAAATCCTTTGAAAGCACAATTTGTTTGCCGTGCTTCAGCTCCAAAACTTGGAATATCAACTCCGTCTCTAATTCACCTTGAACTCCCAAGGCATATGGGACTCCTGGGCCCCTCGCACAGAAGCCACCCACACTCACTGCAAATTAGCCGAAAATAGCAGGGAATAAATAAACAAGCAAATACAGACACACGCAGATGGATGGCTCTGTAGGAGGACGTCTGTCAGCGCGTTAGCCTGAAAACAGTGGAGCCGCATGGATGTTTGGATTCAGGTGCTGTGGCCCCAGTGGAAGGTTGCTCACCTGAAAGCCCCAGCATACCAATGAACGTTTCACACACACACACACACACACACACACACACACACACACACACACACACACACACACACACTGAGGAATACTTGTCAGATTGACTGGATGCCTGGGGACCTTTCCATTCTGGGAGAGGGATTTACACATGAGAAACACAGCCAACATGCATGAGCAAACACACACACACACACACACGAACAGATGCAACAACACCGGCAAAATCTATCTTAAATGAAATACTATCTATGTAATTATATATATGTACATCAAAATACTAACATGTTTTTAATGAACAAAAATTACAAAAAAAAAAAAATTACATTTTCACCATGTCCTTTCAAACATTGCTCCACGGAAAGCCGGGCTGTCCGTGGAAAAATTAAACATTAACTGCTTTTAATTGTGCATCAGCATTAATCAGACAAGGTAGGGTGTTGGGGCCAAGCGTCTGCACATTCATTTGGCAACAGGACAAGAATTTCCTTTTGAACTCACAATCAGGTAACAGCAGTTTGTTGGATAATTGGGTTTCGGGGCCAGCTGTTGCCTTTTCAGAAATCACTCCATTATATCTGCACTTCAAGTTGTGAATGCGTGAAGGCAATAACACCATTAGCCTCAATATACAACGCAATAAAATAGTATAAGTACATTTGTACTGTGTATACCACAGAGTTTTGCCCCAAGTTTACCTTTATGTAAGCATCTACTTGTGACAAATAACAAGGGGATGTAATTAAAGCGAGAGTCTGAAATGGCTCGTTTTTGGAAAGCTTTGCCAAAAACTTGTGCATAAATGTGTTTGTCATATTTTTCATAACCAAGATGAATTAATTGCTGCACAAATACAAATACGGTGGGAAAATGCTAAATCTACCAAACATTGAACAGGCTGTTTCAATACTTGTTTACTTTTTCATGCTGGGTTTAAAACAGTGTATCGCTAATCAAGGTGCTGCATTACAGTTAAGTCAAATAAAGCAAGTGTAAAGGTTTAAAAAAAACCACACAAAAAACAAACAAACAGGAGGACATTGTGGAAGCCTATAGTTTTGGGTTGGTCCACATCCAGTCATTCATATAATACACTATAACAACAATACATTCTTGATCTACCTGCCTTTTATATTAGAGCTGCTGATCCCATTTTATTATGATTTCTTGTGGTTGAGTTTATGACATAGAAGATTTCTCAAGCGAGTAACTTGTTTTTATGACATGATATTAACATGGAACTCCACATGTTTGCTGTTAATTACTTTTACCTGGTCTGTCCGATGTGATATTATCTCTCAGGACACAGGGCTCTGTATCCTGAGAAATATTAAAATGATTCTAATGTTATTCCCGATAAACAGGGAGATCAGAATGCAGAGCAGCTACTGAGAAAAAAAAACAAATCTTGCAGCTGCTCAAGGACACTTCAACAGCGTATGTATACACTGATTTGGGAACGAGCAAACCGCAGCCTCTAGCTGTTGGGTGGGGTTTCAACATTGCTACTGCCTTGCTGCCCAGAGCACCGTCAGTATTCATATCTGCAAATTGCTTGAGAGACTTGGGGTCCATAAAGGCAGGGAGGAGGTCTAGCAGAATGTTAAGATTTTTACAACAGCGTCCACATGGGATCAAGTAATCAGAATGGACTCAGCATGCTAAGTTCCATGCGATGCTGTTAAAATTACCTACAATGACCACGTTTTGAAGCTTTTTTATCCGCGCATTTGTCAGAGTCTTCCGACACCATTTTAGTTACATTAGCCAACTGAACCCATTTGGCACTGACTTTTATTTTGGCATGTACGGTGCCTTAAAGGGGATCCTGTCTCATGAAGAATATATATTGTGACTGTGAGGCTCCACTGTCATTAGCTTCATATTAACTTAGTAAACTGTGCAGGAGGAAGACAAATTCATTATGAAACCAAGTGAACGCAACATTTAAACTGTGGTTTAAAACAGTGAGTCTTACTGTTTGGATGGGCAGTGGAAAATGTGCAAATAGTTGAAAAGAAGTCGTGTCACGGATGTACAGTAGAGGGGAGAAGGGCTGCAATGTACATGGGTTTGGACAATCCACATTGACGGAAACAGGTAATAAAAAAAAAAAAATCCATGAAAAGGAATTGAAAGTAAATATAACTACTATGGTCTGGTAGAATAAATTTCAACATCTTCAGCTTTGATAGATGCTTTAAACTGATATCAAGCAGCTACTTAGGGACCAGCTTTAACACGATGAAGGTACTGCAGCAGTTATAAATATGGATGGGTTTCTGGTTTGGGTTTTCACAATAGAGCACATTGTTGTATCAGATCTATTCATCTATTGTCAAAAGGGTTTTGTACTAACAATAACAGACCTTTAAAAATTCTGTAACACAGCGTGTGTCTTTTTTACATCGATACAAAAATAACACATTGCACTCATGTATGTGCAGATGTGTGCACTTGCATGTTGATGAGATGTCAACGCGTTGGTGGATGGTGGAGAATAGAGTGTTGCATCCTTGGCTGTGTTCCAGCTCAGCTGATTGTGCTGTTGCTGGTATTTAATTGGTGTTCATAAATAACTTCATCAGAAAGGGACCGACTTGTTCCACTTCCTTCTCTTACCCGAGTCTGATCATCCACCAAACTTTGAGGCGTCATTTCTCGGTTTTTAGACTTGGCCGAGGTGCCAGAACATGATCTATGGCGCTGAATCTGAAAAAAACATCCCATTGCACCTCAGCAGTTTGAGTGTGTGTATAGCTCTCTCTTAGTAGTGTAGCAAACCTTTCCCCGTTGGCTTGTAACAATCCAATTACTGCAAAAGGTAGGCGCTTGCAAATTAATCAAAGCTAGATGCTTTTTTAAGAGATTGATGAATTTCCCATCACATGTGCCTTGATTAAAGTGTCTCTAGGACATGTTTCATGAAGGTTGTATTGTCTCTTCAATTGTCCCCCATGACTGCGCATACAGTGGAGGTTTACCTGATATAATTAGCTTCTAGATTGGATTTTATACATTGGCTAATTTTTCCCCCGAGGATAAATTCAAGCCTTGCCTATCCATGTTTTACATGTATGGTTACAGAACAAGGTATTTATAATCATTGAGACACATTAACAACCAATTATATGATTATATGATGGTATATGAATTTTTTTTTTTTTTCTGATGTCACAAGACCTGAAATATCATAGAGCTTTTCTTGCGATTTTGGCAGCATGTTTGAGACTAATTTCAAAGACAAGAGTCGTTTACTCCCTGTGAATACTTTTCCTTCTTCTTCCTACTTTTATGTTTAATAAAAGTGTCTAAATTACATTACATTATTCCATAATATTCCAACTATAAGGTAGAAAGAAAATATTTCAAACAACCCAGAGAAATAACACTGCAGGGTAAGTCTAATTAAAGCTAGACTATTTTAAACTCACTTTCTTTTGAGGTGTGAGGGGCACGCCGACTTTTTAATTTGTTTCAAGCAGAGCAAATTGTGCTGATGACCTCTGCGACTGTACAAAGAAGGAAGGTAGGTCTGTGTTTTACTGCCCGGACTACCAATCTTGTCTTTTATGTGACCCAAAGGAGTTAAGCCTGGTCACAAGAGTCTATGTTTAGTGGTCGTCAAATGACTGGTTATCTATAGTGGGAGAAATTAGGAACACAATGAAAGATGAGAGTGTAGGAAGCTGAAGGTCACCTTTTGTTTCATAAAGCCTTGTGACAATAGGAAATCATACCAGGCCTGATCTGCTCTGAAGTCATTTTCTCTCCATTAGAGCCGGTCGGAGAGAATCACAGAAAAGTGCCACTTCATACAATGGAATGCAAATTTTGCTAAACGAAGTGGTTTGTTCAAATTATCAATCGTTCATTTCAACATTTTGCTTGTACTCTTGTCTTTCATAGCGTTGTCCTCCTGAAACAAAAAATAATGCCAACATAGTCTCAACACTGAAATGAGTTTAATATGCACAGAGAAAATGTTTTATGTTCTCTGTTCAGTGAAAAGTTTGCAAAGGCCCAGGAGCTGAAATTATTCTTTGATTTCTAAGGTGTACAGTTTCAGTGTGTGTCTTTTTTTTCACTTCAGAGAAAAAAGAATGACATGCCATAGCTTTGTTCAAATCAACAGATCAACCACTAACGGCTCAAGCATTAGATGAACTTGGCAAAAACAATAAAGACAACATATAATGTATAATTTTATGGCACGATGAAGACACATAAGCTGGTTTGCTTTCACAATAACTGTAATTAGTTTTGGTTAGTTAGCAATTAGTTTGTCTCCTACAAAATTACATACAACTACTTAAATGTTTTACGTTATATGATTGGATGGAACATGGGATAATTACTCCTGAGATTATTTTTTCTGGAAACTTTTCCAGTCCATTTTGTGCTACATCAACCCTGTCTCCTAGAAATTATATTTATTTACAACTAATTTGTAGCAGCAAATACGTCTTGAAGGAAATGTAACTGCAAATGCATTACCTTCTCTATTAATGTGATGAGGACATGTTATTAATTTATATACGGTGAGTCGCAAAAAATTTGACATTGAACGATGCCAAATACATAAATTAACAGCATATCCTCATTACATTAATTGAAAACGTAATCCAGTTGTAATTACATTTCCTAGAAAACGTATTTCCTGTTGCAGTCTAGTGTTGTAGATGTAGTTTTAAGGAGGCAGGGTTGCTTACATTGTTGTACCACACAGAAAATGTAGGGAGGTGTTCAGCGCGGTGGGTGGGCGTATGGTAAAGTTAATGCCACAAAAACATTTTGGTTAAAGTCAAGGACAGATTTTTGTGTTTGGTTAAATGCAAATGAACACATTGCGTCTGAAGTGAACTGTGAGTGTTTTCTGTATTAAACCAATTGCCTGAACATAAGGAAAAAGTTTAATAATGGTAATAATGAGTCGCTACCAGTGGATTTTGTACTGCAAGATCAGATATTCTGGTGGAAAACAAATATGTTCAGTATCAACATATTTGCAATTTGTCATAAATCAAAAATTCCAACATATCCTCATTATGTTGATAGAAAAAGGTAATCCAGTCATAATTATGTTTCCTACTAAATGTCTCTGCTGTAGCTGTTGAGTTGTATATAAACAACATTTCTAGGGAGACAAGGTTGTAAAGCATAGTAAGTCTAAGTCTGTTGTTTACTTTTGGTCTGTTGCACGTCACCTAACATGACTGATAGTACAAAATAATGCTTTGTTTGCAGTAAAGCCTGTGGCGACGAAGCCAATGCTGCAGCTTACATTTCAGAGGTTCAGTGCTATGTGGTTGAAAGTGGAACAGAAAGGAGCAACTGCTGAATTCACATATTATTTCAGTTAACCTGTTACATTTTTTAAATTGTTAGTTACATTTTCTAAATGTACTTCCACTTTCTTGTTGGTAAAAGATCAACTTTCAATGTCAAACATAAAATGTGAGGATTTTTCTCTATTTAAATAATAAAACTTGCTCTTTTAATATTTGGTTCTCTTGTGTATTTGCAAGGAGAGACTATACACATCGGCTGTTACATGCTTACAAGAACTGTTACCCTGTCATTGTGAATAAGGCCGTTCTGTTACTGCTTACATAAACAACCCGGGATGGATGTGACGGATCCCATTAAAACCCATAGATCCCTTAAGTAGTTCTCCACCTCAGCCCTCCGAGAACTGCAACTATGGCCCCTTTGCATTTTAAATGCTGCTAGAAATGCGTAATGCTTTAGAAATATTTCAATAGTGCTAACCCATAAATGTGGTCTCTGATTCAATTTTCTGACAATCCACACGAGGGATTTACTCTGTGTAAGACGTCTTGTTGAAAGCCTTTCTCCCGACTTCTCATTTCAGACTCCCATGACACCCTGAAGAACAAACACAAAATTGCTTACATAGTTTTACAATTCAAGTTAGACTCTAAAATTGGAAGATGGGTCAACGCGAGAGACTGTTTCCTCTAATTCTTAATGTTTTGGGGCACATGAAAGACTTTACTGCAATGCTTCAGGTTCCTGTATTGGTTCTCCATCTGCATCCAAGTGCATTCTGTCTGAGCTGGCTTCTATAGCAAATGTTATGCTGTCATCGTGAATAGGGATTATAATTGCAACGACAGCATCGGTATTTCAGTTTTGAGCCGTGATTGAGAATAAAACACAAGCCTCCTGCTGTTTCACGGTTTCACAACAGTAAAAATAGAACACTGACACTGTAACATGATTCTTTCAAGATGCTCTAGGCCACACATGTTAGCGTCCTGATTAATTTAAACTCCTGGAATGACTACATCCCTGTGACGTTTTGTGTTATTTCCCGCTATTATGCTGCAGTGCCATATGCTGCTCATTGGTTGTGGCTGAAGGTTCATTTTAAGCACCTGGCCTGTGATTACAAACACCTGTTATTTAATAAGAGACACCTGCATTTGTTTGTTCTTCTACTTTTTTCTATATGGGATGAGGCGTTCATTCGGCAAGGCTCAGCTCACGTGGCTTCAGTCTAAAAGGACTCATAATGATGCCAGTAGTTTTAGACTGGAGTCACTGGGGGCCAATATGTAAGGCTGATATCCAATATACTTAAATATTAAAAATAAGCAGAAGAAAAATCACAAGAAATCGTTTGAAATGAATTCCAAGGCCCCATCTTGGTTTATTCATGTTCTCTCCATGCTTGCTACTTCCAGCATCTCTTATCATCCCCTCCTGTCCTCAGCTTTTCCCAGCTGACCCTCATTCCCCCTAATCGGCCTCTCACTACATATACACCTGCCCTCCAGCTTCACTCATTTGCCAGATCATTTACATCGTGGCCTAAAGGTGCGCCTGAGAGTGGATTTCACTCCTCATATATTTCTATGATGATGCAGTATTAGTTATATTTGCTTCCAGTTGCAAACTGAGCCCATCTCTTTCACTCCCTGCGGAGTTAAATCTGATTGAATTTTGCCACGTGAAATTGTGAAGCTCTCTCATGTCCAGCTTTAGAGAAGGGTTTGATTGACCGCTCAGTGGTGAAGTAATACAGGCAGTAGAGAGCTCACGATGCTTGGCTAGAGTCAATGCAAGGACGGTGCCACATGAAGTTATAATTTATATCTTTGCGGACTCTTGTTAGCCAGCTAGCCATGCTAGCTCCTGCTTGCCCTATTTCCTGTCCTGCTTGCTCTTTGCCACACCTTGCAAGTTTTACCTAGGGAAAATCCAGTCTGACAGCAACTTAGTGCTTCTGCCTTTGGTATGCCTGTATGCTTTTTATGATCTCTGCCTCTTTTTCTGTTTTGCCTGCCTGAACCCTGTGTATTTTTGTCGACTTATTGTTCACTTTGTTTCTGAAGCCAGACCTTACCTGCTTTGCCTCTGCATCCTGCTTTTGGGTCCCCAAAACATTTACCAGAGAGGTTTTTTTTTTTGCTTTCTTCACAGCAGACATTTTGATTTGTTATAGTGGGAAACGCACAGGTTTTGCTAATGGTTCAGTTCTATTCAAGTGTTCCGGGAAACCATTTCAGTGTGATAATGAGCCGGCATGCGCAATACCAGGACCCTTTAAACTGAAGCAGCTAAATGGAGTTCAGCCATCATTAATTTTTATTATTCACAACTGTGAAAAAGACCTGTTTCTCACCTTCTGTCTCTGGAGAACATTTTTCAGCTGTTTTGAGAAAATGTCACAGAAACTTTTGCCTAAAGCACATACTTAGAAATTCTTTGAGGGTAAAATGAAATGTGCAAATTCAACAAGAAACTTGACCGCCTATATGAGGACTTGATGTGCATAAAATCAAACTTCAATGTCTCTTTAGACTGTAGCCAGAGTAAAATAAAGTCTCACATTTAGCTGTCTTATACTAAGCCATATCATGTCTCATGTCCTTTCCAGCCCTAATTATTTCCCTTGTAATCTACTGGGCTGCAAAGTCACACAGAGCTTTATCTGATCAACCCTGGTGCTTTTTACCGTTTTCCTACACACCGATCTATACGAGGGGTCTGTGTCTACATCACCGCAGACTATCTATCAGACATCTACTGTCCAACATTGATAGGAGGCTGATACTGTAGACGGAGTGATGGAAAGCTCAGTAAGGCCTTTGAATGGTTGCTCCAGTATAGCTAGAAAATCTAGAAGTGACAGTGTGGATCACTTTACCACTTATTTGCTCATGTACACCATAAATGACAATAAGTTCATCATAAGTTCATGATAACATTGCACTGGGATGTTGTTTGTCAGTCAGATGTTGTGTTCATGTATATTTTATGGTTTCTATACAGAGGGAAATGATCCTAATCATAGAAAAAAATCAATCAGTTTTTCATACTCTAAATAGCTCTTCCAAGATAATACCAATAATTTGAATGAGATGAATAAAATGCAACAGAGCCATTTAGAGTTTAAAAGTGTGAAAAAAACTAAACAAAAAACTAAAATTGCAATGAGGGTGATTCTGGTTTCTCTGCCAGATGACCATTTTTACGTTCTCCAGGCCGACTCATTCACTGCTCTATGCACCCCATCTGGCTGAGTCCCATATCTTCATATACATAGGCAATATCCAATAATCGAAGCCTAGCATAATACAGTCCCTCCCTGCTGGAGGCAGACATGCTGAGAGTGAGTACAGAAGCAATGGCTGATGTGAGCCTGCTGCCACTGATGAGCTAAGAGGAGGCACTCAGCAGGAACCGTCTGTGCTGTGGCGCCATTGCAGCATTGGCCAGTTAAATGGCTAGGCATCCAGTAATCAAATGGCCTTTAGGAAGAGCCAAGAGGGGCTGGCTAACTGACCGAGTGAATGACTCACCCTGCACAGCCACATGGTTTAATCAGAGAGCACACAAACATGAGGCTAGATGCTGTGGGGGGATGCGGAGCACATTAGCATTCACATCGTTTGACACGTAGGCCTGCATGCGCATAGAGCAGACGTACCTCCTCACATTCAGCAAGTCGATCAGCATGCACTGGGTGGCAGTGGACAGTTACTGAAATTTCAAAGTGTAGGGTGGATATGCACATTGTATATGTTGTGAAATAAAACTAATTTGGCAACTGTTTCAAGACCGGATGGTGCCAACATATCTTTACAAGTGATTTGGGCACCCTCTGCCAGTTCTGACATCGGGATTTGCAAAATACTTGGATTCGCTATAAATTTTTATCACAAACAAGTGTGAATATTGAATCTCTCCTCACTCTTTCTTATTAGCAAAGATCAATATATATATATACATAAATGTTTATTAAAAAAAATTAGGTTTGCAGTCTTCATGTTTTTAGCTGTCATGGATCATTGCCAATTAACAACAGGCCAAAATGAAACTTTCGACTGATCTCTCTGCAAGCCAGTGTTGCAGAAAGCAAATTACTGCCTATAGTGATGCATTAACATTATTGTTTTAAATACATAGTAAAATGCCACTAGAAACCTGTAAGTGTAGAGCCCTATGAATATCAACATAACGATCTGGCAAAGAACAGGTGGGCCGGGCTGGGATAATGAGGAAGCTGAGAACAGGTGTGTGAGTGGGCAGGGAAGATCAGGTTTCCTCCCTTCAATAAACACAGTTTGGGATGAGGCTGAGGACAGTCTTTTAATCCACAGTGTCAGGTCATATATGTTTGAGCCTATGGTTGTAAAGCAGTGGGGTAGTGTTGGTAATGTTTTTGCAGCCCAACACCTGCATAATACCTCAGACTCTTAATGCTAATAGTGCTAGTTTGCATGGTGAGTCAACAGTTGTGGCTCTGGGGCTCTGACACTATCAATCTGTGGTACAACACTTTGGTCCAAACTGAAATATCTGACCTATTAAATGGATTGCAATATGAATTTATTGTACATACATTTATGGACCCCAGAGGATTAATGCTACTGACCTTGCTGGTCATCTGACTTTACCTCTTTTACCACCAGCAGGGTGATACCGTGGGCTTTTCGTGAAATGCCTTGACAATAGTTAGCCATTATTAGACAATAGGTAGCCAAGATGTCGAGACCTTCACTCCAAATGACTGGTGATCCCTCGACCTATCCTGAAGCACCACCAGAGTTTTCACTTTTCCATTGAAATGTCTCAATATCCACAGGATGGACAGGCGATCCCTTGCTCCACCAATAGGTTCACGTTTGTGGTTTAACGTGAAATATCTGAACAACTACTGGATGCCCATAAAGTTTGGTAAACACATAAATGTTCCCCTTAGGATGAACCCTTTAACTTTTAACCCCGGTGTCATCAGTGAGATTTTCAGTCTGACCAGTACTTTGGTTTATGACCAATAATAATAATAATACCTGCAAAACTAATAATGTTCACTTTAGCTGTAACCGTTAGCATGCTAATATCCTGAACTAAAATGGCGATCATGGTTAGCATTAGACCTGCTTAGCATCTGCATTTTGGGATTTGTTACTTTGAGCATGTTAGCATGCTGATGCTAGCATGTTGCTCACAGCACTACTGTGTCTAAATACCCTCTCACCCTGCTGCTTGCGTGTCTGTAGTCAGTGTTCTTAGTCTTGTTCTATGATGTGGTGTGTTAACTCTTTAACCTTAGATGCTATGATTACATTGCATAGGATGAATTTGTGTATATGCATGCATCACAGTGTAAGAGGCTAAGGCATCAAACATATTTTGACAGTTCTGATATTATAATGAAAATACTCCCAGGTACACAAGAGAAAAGCACAGAAAATAAATCTTACCTTTCATGGGGCCTTTAATACATCAGGGTGCAGGGGAAAAAAAGGATAAATACTTTTCCCTGTATCATTTACTGAATGTTGCAGTACCATATGCTCCTCCATTTGAAGAAATGCAAACTCTTTAAACTCCTAAGAATAACTGACAATGTGGTCTCTTGTGCTCATATTTCATTTTTTTGAAATCCCTGGCATTATAATTGTCACTGCTAAGATCTCCTGTAAATATATTATTACTTCCATCTTCCAGGACTGCCTATAGAATACTGGCAACTCCCAGTTAAATACTCTTTTAAAATGTCAGCAGCAGAACGAATATTATTAGGATTATTTACAACATGTGGTGCGGGAAAGGTCACTGACTTTTAATCATCTACACGCAAATACAGATGTTATTTTTGATAATATATGTCTGCAGGCGGTGGAGGACTGTAGCTTACTCAAAAAGAAAAGGAAGAGGAGGAAATAGTTAATTGTTTTCTTTTATATAGCACTCTCTTTTTCTACTGCGAAAGGATTGGTATTCTTCCAAACTACGTAATAGGCGCAGTGATTGCTGTTTTGGTTCTTGCCATTCAGAGCTGCTTACAAAGTGTATGCATCTCTACATCTGGTGGGGTGTCAGCATTTCAATATGTTTGATCACCGTGTTTGTTACCCCACTGCAATGCTTTTTTCTCTTGGAGATGGAAGTGCTGGAAATGTGTGGCTGTGTTTATTTGATGAAATGCTGGCAAGTTACATCTGTTATCTGTCATGTTTGCTGGAATAATCAGAACCTTAGTGCAGGAGTAGAAAAACACAATCCCTCCAATATCGCCATGGATGTCAAAATACAACCAGAGGGAGACAAAGCGTCAAATCAAAAATAATGAAATGAATCTCAACAGAGAAACAAAATCAATTTCCTCGTGCTCGTTCCTACCTTTAATTTCATGTCCACTCTTTTCTCAAAGAATTCCCATATTGTCAAAACCAATACAATATTGTCAAAGTGACACAACTTGCATTCAGATAATCGCCACAGTATACGTGAATGTGCTGGGAAAGTAATAATGAAATATATCATTACATACGGCGAGAAGAACCAACATTCATCACATGCATGACAGCAGACTGACAGGAGCTGCCATACGGATGCCACATCAGCTGTTCTCATGCACACGATGGATGTCAAAATCTACTGTGCAGCCTCAGTTCAAATGCTTTAATTTGTGTATGCATTATGCAAAAACTCCACATGATAAAGTAAAGTAAATGAAAGCAATATACTGTTACATGTTCACATCAATGCATTTACGAATGGGTTTTAATAATGTAGTGACAACCCTGCAGTTTTAAAGCAAGATACCACTCTCACCAGCATCTGGAATGTGGCCTATCTTTCGAGCGCTGAATTGCTCCATTTTATGCAGAATTAACATTCACAATCAAAGTGCATTTAAAATGTCTCACTAAACTGCAAAAGAAACTGCTACAGTGCTAACCACTGCACCACTGTGTTACTGCATATATTTGATATATAGAACCTTGTTGACTGAAACTGAGGCGACATGCTGTGCTACAAAATCCCTCTGTAAATATATTTCACATTTTACTGTATCTATATGCAAATGAGTGCAACACCACCCTCCTCTCCATTCAAATAAATAGATAGTAATCATTTAAATGAATTTTCCACTGAGAAGCAATTTTTTAGCGATCAAATACTAACCCCTCCATTGTTTTGAAAGGTTGATCTTAAATGTTTGTAGCTTGCTCCTCCACAGAGAGCAACCCCCCCCCTTTACAACAACACTGTATCTGTTGTGGAAATCTTCAGCTTTCTGGAATAATTAAGAATCTCCCAGGACCTGAAGACCAACACTGACTCGAGCACAGGAGGTTCAACCTATCACAGAAGCTTTTACAAAGCATTGGCTGAGTCTACTCTCCACACATCCATTAATATTCTGGTTTGGAATTGTCCTTCAATTGGGGGGGGGGGGATCAGACATTGAGGTGTTAGGAGTAAATCATTGGAGTCAACTTGCACTTACAAGTTATGAAACCGACATGGAAAATCACTGCAGACCCATCACAACCTATGCATAACATACTCATTCTCCGCTCTGGTGAGCGCCACCAAATTAGACAATAAAATATGCCGATGCCTTCTAGAACGACATAGAATTGTTTTCTGATGTAACACTACGGTAAGCAAGACAGTCAATCGCCTCTGTTACGAATCATTGTTGAAAATTAAATCTTTTTTATGAGATGAATCTGCTGTGGTTAAGGATTAGTTGGGTTTAGGTACGAAAATATCTTTGTTAGATTCAGGGGAAAATGATGGTTTGGGTTAACAGAGCTTGGTTAAAGTTAAAGTTAAACATGTTGTTTTAGGGCACTTCCTGAAACGAAGAGGCTGCCATTCTTCGTGGGAGGACAGTCTTAGCGTGCGCATATGCCACGCAACATCCTGTTGCACAACGTATAATATTAATTTACACCTAAACAGGCTGTAGAAACTGTGCATATGCAGCCATGTGAACTCTGACAAACTCTCATGCCATATTCTGTATTTTTGTTGGAAGTATTCATTTGGTCTTTCGAGAGACAGTTTGCAGAAGGAAGTCAAATATATTTCTTTACTCGCATTACCACAAAATATCAAACTGAAAATTATCACATTTGTTCATGCGTGTTCTGTGGTTGTTCCTTTTTGTTGCCTTCATGAAATCCTTTCTAATGCAAAGATTATGGATCTATTCTCCCACACAACCATTCCTATTTTGGACAGTTTTTTGTTTTGTTCTCCTGGATTCCTCCAAAATGAAATCAATCACAGACACAGAATGCCTCTTTTATTGAAATATATTTCCGGCAAAGTAAAAAGGATTTTATAATTATAGAATTGCTTCTGTGTTCAATACTTGGCATCAAACGCTATAGAAGATTAGGGACAAACAAGAATGCGTGCATGTGTGATGTCTATATTTGTAGACGATCCGATTCAAGCCATTTTGTTCACTAAACTTGAACTCACTAATATAAGAAATAGAAAACCTTTTTTTATTCTGATGCGGCGTAGAATGACACTCTATTCTAACTGCAGCTTGAATGGATGCTTTGGTTGAGATATTCAGTCATTAAACAGTTGCAAAAGCCACAAAATCGGTGTGTTCTTCTGCCTCTTCAGTAACTAATGTCTCTTTCCGTGCACATGCTGTTAAGTGGAAGTGGAGCTATTTCGGACATCTTTGAGCCATATAATTTAGTGCTAATGTGGCTAATGTGTCGTTTTCTTGGCTCTGATGGACAGTCCGGTCACTTAGATTCGGCTTCTTCCGCCGCTCGAGTTTCCTGTCCTCCCGGGCAGATTAACATGTAATTATACAACATTTGCGCACAGCTAGGGCACCCTGTGGGATCCACCTGGCAAACGCAGCTCGTGGTGTGGCTTTCACAGCGCCTCTCTTCCTCTGCACATGCTACTCACAGGAAGTGGAGGTCATGTTGAATGATGACCTCATCCTCCCAGTGCTCCATGGGCTTTTATACTGTATACTGTACACAAGTGATGATAACATCACTGACGTCTGTTTTAGAAACAAGGGCCGGGGGGGGGGGGGGGGGGGGGGGGGTTTGGAAGGTTGTATGCAATTTTCCATCTGTGCTATTTTTTGGTCACTTTTTGATACTTGGCCAGAAGCTTTTACTGAATGCCCTTAGTGTCTGTGATAAAATGTGTTTGTGCGGATATTGCATGGGTACACCATCATCTGGACCACATTACTGTCCTAAATTGCCCTGTACACATCTTTATCGCAGATGATGATCATCAAACACTCCACGATGCTTTGCATCTGTGTTGCAGTAATTCTAACCCGTAATTTGTCCACAGTAGAGCTGAATAAACAGACTGCAGGTGCAGCGAAAGTCAGTTTGACACCGACGTATTTCTGAATACATTCTGCAACCTCCCCATCATTACTGCCGGCAAAGCTTGACATTTCATCATGACCACTGTCAGCTAATCAAAATCTCATTCGTTCACATCTGTACTGCCGAAATACAGGTTACCTTCCGCTGTTGTGATCCCACTGCAGAGCAAAGCAAACACATTATTTTTCAACAAGTGACAGAGTTGCTAAGTGTCTTGTATACTGCCTTATATTGATTTTTTTTTTAATTTTTTTTTTTACATGTGCTTATTCTGCATATTCTGAAACAAATTATTGTTTATTCTCCCAAATTAGGTGTTGCTGGAGGTGCTCTTTGAGAGCGTAGCAGCCTGAATGTTAACAGATTACAAATTTTTGTTTATTTTTTCCTCGGCAGTGGTGAAGCTACACGCCGCATTGTAGCTTCATTAGCATTGTAGCATTAACAGAACAAAATGCATGTTTCGCGGAAAATAAAGAACGTGTTTGGTTTCTAAGCAGCTCTTTGATATACATCTATTTTAATCTCTACAGAGCATCTGCATAAATACCTGTAAACAGGTATCTGCACAATTCATATATAAAGATTTCAGAACAATAACATGAAACAAAACCAAAAACACTATAGAAAAACTAAAATGTAGCTACTCAAGCTATCATAGGTGGGGGTTTTTCATCATCATATAGTAATATTACACTTTATGAGTGGGGCCATCTCCATAGCAACAAAGCACTATGGATGTATTCTTTTATTGAATCATAATGGAAAGAATAGAACATTTATGCCCAAAGTTTAGTGTTTCACTCCTGAACCAACACATGAAAATGAATGAATGATAAATATAAATGTATATGAATAAAAAAAATAAATAATAAAAAAAAACAGCTGTCCACACATCAGATGAAAGCCTCTTTCAGTTATGATCTGAATTACTCTGAAGAGCTGAAAAAAGACACACATGGGCAAACAGAAGCAAATAGCTCTCCTGCATATATAAATATCTGATCACACATGTACCATTAAATTTGTAAGAGCCCTTGATGTACATTGATGTTAAAGTGAAAGGTGACGTTTGACTAAATGAAATATTCTGCTTTTGAAAAAAAAAAAAGGAGAAAAATAAGTGTACCAAAGCTACTACAACATTTTAGCAACACCACTAAACCCTGTTTTTTAAATGCTCAAAACCCCTGCTAATGTGAACTTTATTATAACACAAACATTGCAAAGATAATATTGCAATACTGTAAATAAATTTATTTAAAGAAACTTATATTTCAAGGAATGAGGTTGCTCACAGAAACATCTTCAGTGTCTGCACACACACACACACACACACACACACACACAAAACATTCCTTACTCATGCCTCGCATACCTTCAACTTGCTGATGGCTTTTGCTGGCAAATGCCAGAGAAAATGTGGGTGCACTCATCCTGAAGGTGTGTGTTTGTGTGGGTGAATTCAGCAGATGGTTAGGTGACGTGAAAAACAACCTTTTCTACTCCGTGTGAGTCTGTATTGTTTTGTGTTATTAAATGTTGCCTAATGTGTTTCTTTATGTTAGTGTAATGTTGTTCAGTTTTTTAATATTTACTCAACTGACTGTAACTGATTTCTCACAAGATCAAATGACTTATATTTAGTGTTACAGTATCACAATTCTGAGCAATGTACTTTGGTACATTGTGTTTTTATTATTTTTAGTGTTATTACTATACTGTATTACTTTATTACAGATTGCAGTCTACCCTTTGAGTAAAGTTTTGTGTTGGAAATGAAGGATTACTGAGGGAAATGAAAAAGTTATAATAATGATGATTTCCATCTTCTGCTTTTCAAATTTCAAAATATCTGCTTGGCCACATAGAAGACAAGATAATGAGAAATCCACACAAACAAACAAACAAAAATCATGAATGTAAGTGTAAATTTAACAAAAGCTGAAACCTGGACATAGTGATCCTGACTAATGTGTTTGTCTGCACTGCACATTTCTATGACACTTGTTGTCTGTGTGTGCTTTTTTTCACTGTCTTTGCTTCATCATGAATTTGCATACTTTCAAATCTTCCATGGATGGCAGCACATAAAACTAGAGGGGCACTCAGGGGGTGCAGACCTCGAGGCTCCAGCGATTAATGGAAACAGTGGAAAACGGGAACTGGAAAGACATGTACGTTTGTATGCGCGTGCATACACCCATGTTATCCGTACTCGAGAGGATATACCAAATGGAAATGGCCTGTTGCTTGGCTTTTACTGGAATCTGAACAGAGCAAATTACCCTTGTTGAAATTCATATTGGTATTAAGGTACATAAGAAGCCTTTCTTCCAATCATCTATTGAGAGGCAGCTTCTTCGACGAGCGAGGGGAGGAGATGAGTGGCATGAATATGAGAGGATTTCAAATGTGATGTGATGGTAACCTGGTGACAGACAGACAGCATGACTTCAAACCTGTTTCCTGAGTAGAATTAAACAGGAGGAACCCATTATTGGATAACTAGAAAGAAAACGAGTGTGTGCCTGTGTGATGTGAGCATGTGATGTCAGAAGAGGGTGAATAATGATGAGAGAATAAGTAGTTGGAAGATCTCTTGTGAAGGCTCAGCTCTGAGCTAGCAAACTGACATTTTTACTGAATGTTTTTCTTTCTTTTTTTTCTCACCCCTTTTGTAGTTTGGTCACTTGCTTTGAGGTGCAATGGGGATTGTGTCAGTAACCATGAAGCTCTGCAGTGCAGTTTTGGCGACAAAGCTTTGCTCTTGATCTGCCCGTGTACTCAGGTCAAAGGTGCATTGAGCAAAGCACATTTTGTACTCTGCGCTGTTTCTGTGATATGATGGTTTTAACCATAAGAAACACAGCTAACGTTAAACATTTTGAACACAACAAAAGGTGGAGACATAAAGATAGATAAATATAATACATATATATATATATATATATATATGGTGATACATTAAAAGTTAATGGGTGTATCAAAAAAAAACTAAAAACAGATTGCATTAAAAGTTCTGAATTTGAATTCAAATAGTGAACTGGGGTAGAAAGATAAAAGATTCTCCAAGTCTCTGAACTCTACTGGAGGGATACACACTATTCTTCCATAATATATTCTCTCATTTTGTGTTAATGTTAGTGAAGAGTGGTGTGTACTGGGTGGAGGTCTAGTGACTGTGAAGGCCATAGCTTACAGTGTGATTCACATCATTTCCATGCTCATCAAACCCCTTCGGAGAGCTGTCACGCGCCGTATGGAAGCATCGGCATTTGTTATGCTTCTCCGCTCATTTCTCCACCACTCCTTGTTCACATGCAGCACAAGAACTGAACGTATGAGAAATGGGGCAGAGGAAGTGTTTCAGTTTCAAGATTTCAATAGCAGGTATGTGTCAGGAAAGAAAACACATTTGCCAGTAGATTACTCATCGGCATGAATTAGGCTGATTGTTTCATACCGTTTAAGATAGAACAGCGCCTACTGTTCTCAACATCATCGCCAACTTCAAATCATTAGAGGTTTTCAGACGACTCTTCGAGGAAGCTTTATGCAGTGTCTGCTGAAGGCGAATGGCAAAAGTGATTTATGTGTGTTTTTGTGTTGTTCATAGCACACTGAATTTAACTGATGTGAAGCCTTCTCCTGAACAGACACTTGGAACAAAATCGGGGACACAGCTCATAAAAAAGACATTTATCCATATCCTCTAGCTAATATGAAAAAATGAACATCAGGAAATTTTAATAAACATCATTTTATGATCAATTATCCACAGCTCTGTTTTTTCTTTTTATTCCAGACTTTAATTATGGCAAGAAAAGGAAGCAATATATTCCCAGGGACTAGTAATTTTAAATTCATTGGAAAACCTTCTATGCAACTGCCAATGTTTGTTTGGCTTTTGGCCTGGAATTATTGAACAGTTTTTACAATGGCCTATGCTTATTCTAGGACCTGAGCAATACATTAAGCAAATGTGTTTTCTCCTCCCAGGCTAAACAAATTTAAGGTGTTTTATCTTCGCTCATTGTAATTCTGCACCTCCCACACAAGGACATCAGTGGTTATGGCAGATCTGCACTCAACTGTTGTCTTCCATCCACCAAACTGTCAGAGCCCTATAGTGCAACTCAGCCTCTATAATGTATTTCTTTCAATCAGCCTTTTTCAAACGTGTTCATGCATGTACTGTATTAATGTAAGGCAAAGATCAGTCTCTTAAGTGCCACTGCAGGCACCCAAGGTTTTTCTGATTCTGTCTGAAGTAAAATTCATCAATTTAAAAAGGTCACGTTTATGTGAAGTGTTAAGTAGCTGTACATAGCGTTCAGAAAGTATATATCCACTTTCTTTTTTTTTTTTCACTCAACATGCCATAATGACGAGGCGAAAACAGAATTTTAATAAGATCCGCAGGCAGAGACAGGGCCTGAGGAAGATCCTCTCAGATCAAAACGTTGCCAATTTTAATTAATTTTCTGGGTGCTATTAGCACAGTGTGCAGATCTTTTTTTTTTCCTTTTTTTTTCTTTTTTACTTTTGCCTGTAGTTAAACCCTTTTTGATTCCAGCACCTGTGAAAGTGCTTTTGGATATTCGTGCTCCACACCCTATTTGAAAACAGAATTTTATAAATTTTTTGCAAATTTATTACAAAGGAAAAACTGAAATATGACATTAACATAAGTATTCAGACAATTTGCTGTGATACTTAAAATTTAGCTCATTCGCCTCCCGTTTCTCGTGATCATCTTCGAGGGGTTTCTACGCCTTGATTGGAAAGGCACACACCTGTCTATCAAAGGTCTCACACTGATGATGCGTATCAGAGTGAAAAGCAAACCACGAGTAGGAAGGAATTTCCTGCGGAGCTCAGAGACAGGATTGTGTCATGGCATTGATCGAGGCACAGATCAGAAGGATACAAAAAAATCTCTGACTGCGCTGTGCATTCACATATGAGGCTTTGCAGCTGTGAAAAGATAAGAATTCCGGAAGAAGAACAGCATTTCATTATTTGACAGTGCAACCGTTTCCCTTTATGCCATTTACTATAGAGGCTAAGTATTTCCAGCTCACAGGTGACAGTATACATGGCTACAAGTGTTTTTACTTTGAGTCACCCTTGCCAGTATTTGCCTTGAGAGGACCCTGGCAAGTATCAGGGGTAATAGAGTGAGTAACATCCACCAACATAAAATTAAGGGCCAAAAAAACACAATATAGCATTCAACAACCCTGTCCCTGTCGCCAAGAAGCACCCCCGTGGCATTATGCTGCCACCACCATGCTTCACCGTAGGCGTTAGCCAGGTGATGAGCAGTGCCTGGAGTTCTGCCCAAAGTGTTACATTTTTTTGTTTCCTCAGACCATAAAGTGACCATTTAGTCATTTTAAAGTCATAAAGTCCTGTGAATGCTTTTGGAAAATTCAAAGTGGGCTGTTAATAGGATGGTCATCCTTCTCCCGTCACTGCTATGGACTTCTGAAGCTTTGTTGTGGCTGTTGGGTTCTTGGTCACCTCCGCGACCATGATCCCTCTTTCCCGGTGGCTCCGTTTGACGAGACGGCCGACTCTGTGAAGAGTGCTGGAGGTTTCAGACTTCTTTCTCCTAATGTTTGATGGCCCTGGTGCCAACTCAGAATTTACGATTCAGTTTCGCCGGAGGCTGCGAGTGCATATAATGTTCAGCTGCAATTCTCTCACCGAACCTTTTCACGCGACCTTAAAAACACAGTGTGAAAGCAGAGCGTGACAGCAAACAGAAAGATTTGATCAATTCGAAGGAACATAAATCTTCCTTCAAACAATGACTTCTGTCCGCACAGCAAACCATGCAGTGCAATCTCCCCCGCTCCGCCCTACATGAAAGTCTCCTATTCCTTCTTCAGTTGTTAGTGAAGCTCAATACGAAGTGACTTCAAACAAAAAAATATATCTCCCTGTCATAAATTAATCTCGTCTTTGCAGTTCATTCTTCAATGCGCACATCATTCATAATGTGCATACTGTATGAGTGAGTGAGCCATTTGTGAACGCACACTGCGACTTCTTTCTCTATGCCGAGGAACTCCCCGCACCGGACGAGTGTCGGCTCTTTCCTGCGACCCTACAGATGCTGGATTCTCGCTTCACATTAGCGATGCACATGGCACAGCACGTGGGCAATGCTGTGGAGATAAAACACTGGAGAACTGGTATAAAATGTGATGAAACAAGGAAGCTGGAAGAGAAGGATGAAAAGAGATTGTTGAACGGAAATGAACAAACAGGATAAAAACTGAAACAGACAGAGAGAATGCCTCGCATGAAGAGAGACTGAGAGGAAGAAGCCAAGACAGAGACATACAGAAGGAATTGTTAATATAACTTCTTTTTTTTTTCTTTTTGGCTCTTCTCAATACACTGTTGCTATGGCGGATATACAGCATGAGAGAAAAAGTCTTTGATTTTCTTTTTCCTTCACCTGAAGGGAACATAGCATGTCTGCACACTGTAGCGTGCAAGGTTCAAAGTGACAGCACAGCAACGTGGCAAAAACACACAGACATAAGCAACAATAAGGAGAGACATAAACGCAGGCAGAGGGAACCACACACACACACACACACACACACACACACACACAAACAAAGCCGCGATTAGACAGATCAGTGTCCCTGACTTAAATTCAGCCTGTGTTTTTTTTTTTTTTTTCTTTTTTTGCCAGGCTCAAATCAGGAGTTTGCACCCTGTTTACAACTTCCTCCTTCTTAACAAATCCAACTCCACATTCTCTGGCTGACTAAGATAATCAAGCTCCATGCTTTTATTTTTTATTTTTATTTTTTTTTTATTTAAAAAAATGGTAATTCACCACTGTAGCTAAGAATCAGTTTCATTTTCTAACCAGAGAACAAAAAGACACAGTACATTGTGTAATCTGCTCATCCAGTGCATGTTAGAGCTTGGGTGATTTCCTCGACAAGCGAGCCAGCAGCAAGACACACGCGTAAGCACGCACGCAGTGACACAGGCACACACATTGGGACCAGCTGACAGTATCTTTGCTCTAATCAGAATCTTAATTAGTCTGCTAGCAGCGTCCCATTAACATATATTCCTCCTAATTAACTAGGGACACACGCTTACAGAGGAAGAAAGGCAGAGGCAGAGGAATTAAAGATGTTTCTTGAAGTTTCATAAGATGAGGAAATAAATGAACAAAGCAGGGAAACAAAAGTAAAGCTTTGATCCGTCAACCTTGTTCTGCCTTGCCAGACAGACATGCAGCCCAGCTCAGATCAGCTCAAAATCTTTGCCGGGCAAAGAGTTACCTAAAGTCAACAGAAATGAACTTTTATCATTATAGTGCTCTTTGTTGAGAGTAACCCTTCTAACTTTTCACGCTTACGTTTTCCTCAACTAATGGAAATTTATTGAAAATACACAAAAAGAAAAGGAAACACAAGAAGAGGATGTATTTTTACTGTATATTGTGGGGGTATGGGGGGTGGGGGTTGGGGGTCTCTGGATTTGCTATTAAAGGCACTGTTGCCAGACTAACCCACCGGTCGTGTTACTGATTTCCCCGTGTATCTATGTTGGAGTCCTTGGAAGCCAGCTGTGGCTTTGGCTGCTGCAGTGGAAGGTACAACACCAACTGATCAGTCATGTTGTGACAGAGTGTTGCTAGAGCAAGTCTAGTAGTGTCGAACATGAGTCATTTACAAAAGCAGAAAACAAACACACACACACACATACACGCACTTAAGCATACTTCTGGCGTCTCATCCTCTTCACTTGCTTCAGATGTAATAACTCACAAAGTCATGCTTTTATATTAACAAGTATCCGTCATAGCTGGTGTAACATCTTGGCTGAATAAACACAGCTTTTCTTTGTCAATTTAATCTAGGAAAAAAAGACAACGTGGGTTATGTGCAGACACACACACACAAACACACACACACACATACATGCTGTGGGTGATGACCAAAAAGGGTGTTGTGGGTGAAAGATGAAAAAGAGCATTTTGCATTAGGCTCTACTGTCTTTGTTGTAGTGCCAGGCCTGCCTACAGTTCTGTGTCATGACTCATGTCCTCCTATCCAGAGCCACCAGAGCTCTATTTCTACACCACCGTGGCTTGGTTTCAGCAACACACTGCGCTGGGATAAAAAAAAAAAAAAGGCAATGCAAATTTGAAAAGATCCTTGTTGCCATGGGATGCAAATTCTTTTGATTAAGCTGGTTTACACAGTGCTTTGTATGCATTTTGAACACACACATTCTGAGCTGGAGATGGCACAATAATCTGCCAACAGCTTCCACCGGAACTCAGGACTGTTTCAGTGCCTTGCCCAAGGGCACTGCAGTTGTTCATTTGTGGCATCTCAGTCATCGTGGTATTATTTCCTCAGAAGTGGCATTCTGTCACATATTTTTAAAGGCGCAGTTATGTGCTGCTGCTTTCATATCAGCAGTGCGTATAGTGACAGCTGTCTTCCAGAAACCACAGTGCCTCATTAACAGCTTCTTCTGCTCTCAGGAATGACAGTAGCAGGATTTGCACCATGGGCATTCTGGGCATACCTACCTCCCTCTCCCATCACCACAGGACGTCCAGTACTGATCACACATGCCGCTCTCCGGGGCCACAACAGTCAGAAGTTATGGGGGCGTAACATTCCTGCGTTGCTCGTGTATGGCGGCTTGATTAAAAAAGCATTTTGCTCTAAAAAAAATGTATTTAAATGAGGCTGCACTTGTAACTTTGCTACAATGTTCCTTACATTAGTGTGTGTTAAAGTGAAACTCCTGAAGCTTTGGTTTGAAAATGTAGCTTATGTTTAGGAAAAAGACCTAGATGCCTTGGTATCATGTAGAAGTATTTTGTACAGCTTGTTCAAAGCTGCATGACTCCTTTTGACGGCACATTTCTGCACAGGTCCACTCACTATTTAACCTTTGGTATCAGTTTTCTTCAAACATCTTTGCTGTATTTTACAGAAAGCAAAAGATGCTGTGGATGACAGTCTACTGTTGATGGGGGCTTAATACTTTGCGTACGGTCTTGATGCATTAAATATGTGAACACCAGAGTGCTGAAATATGCAAAGATAAATGTGCCCATTTAAGTAACTGCTTGTGAATTACTTCCTTGTTTGAGCACGTATTAGATATCTCAGAAAATGTATTTATTTTATTTATTAATTTTATTTTAGAATATTCATATTATAATATTAACATCATAAAAATGTCCAATGCCAACTTAAACATTTTCTATAATGTCTTTGCATGGTGACTATGGTATGATTGTGAACTATAAACTTTAAGGTTAGGCTTAACTTAAATAGTTGGATAGGGAAGGTTGTGGTTACAGTCATTTAAGAGGGGATTTAAGTCTGCCTTAAAGTCAGGTGTGCTACATGCTATATGGTGTCTGCTTTACTTTGTAAAGGGCACCTACTTCCTTTATTGGTCCTGAATGTTGGCAGAATTGAATGTGGACTACGAGGTGTGGAATCATCCAATATGGACATAATTCCTAGAGGCAGTCGACTGTGCATCTTTGAATGTGCTCTGAAAAATATTTACTTGCCAGCTACACCCAGATTCCATTTGGACCAACACTCTAGGTTCTTAAATTTTTTATTAAGATCAGGACTGTCCTCATGCAGAGTCTTGATGATTAAAAATAAGCTCACAACTTTTTTTAATTATAGTTTGTTGGTTTATTATTTTGAATATGTATTCATTTATTTTCTTTGTCTTAGTCGGACCAGTAGAAATGTGTTGAAATCACAAACATACCTAGCAGCAGTAGCAGCATATCGCAACTCCAGATGAGAATTATGTGCCTCAACATTTTAATGGATTATGGTGATTTCTGTGATGTGAAGCCTTGGGACTGAATTGAAAATGCATGAGCAGTGGTTTGGTAAATTTAGCCACTCACTGCCAGCAAGTATAAAAGTGACCTTTGAGCTTCTGGGCAAACTTTGACCAATGAAATATGAGTTGTTAACGTGGGTCTCGCTGAGGCTATTTGGTGAGACAATTCTGAAAATAAATGTTCACACCAAGCAGGGAACTTGGGTAAAGTCGTAACTGCCATCCATCAAAAATGTCATTTTCATTAGTCTTAGTTTTCTATTTCTTCAAACTGAATCCAAAAAAACACTCACAGATTTAGAACTGTATACAATATTTATTGACAATGTATTCCTTTTCATAGGTTTTCATAGTAAAGACAGACACTGACTTTTACAGGGCTTATCTTTAAGAAGGGTACAGCTCAGGGTTTCTGGGAATGTTCTCGTGAGTGGCACATACAAGGATTTTTCAAGGTGGAGGGTGTTGAGAGGGTAAGAAGGATTGACGCTGCTCGGAGTGAAGTCCAGCGCAGCAGGAGGCTAAGGCTTCTTCTGTGAGTGTGTGCAAACATACACTGTCACCAACATGTGTCATTTAGGCTTTTAAGGATGTCAGTCTGTCCTTGCTTTGCAGAGAAGACTCTGCTGTCTGATGAAAACCTTGCTTTTCCAAAAACCTTAACTTCCCAGGAATGAAGAAAAAAAAAAGCCATTTTCAAACCATTTACAACCATGTATTTTTAAACTTTATACAAGGGATTATGAAAGGATTTCCTAAGCATAAATATCATTCACTTTTCAGATTCCCTAGCGGACAATGTACTCATTCTGTATAGTATAAATGTGAAAACTGCCAAAATTGGATTTACAAGGTTTCGCCAAACAACAGTGTTTGCAGCTTCTTTTTTTTTCTTTTTTTTTACACAGGAGTATAGAAGTATAAAAATATATGAAACAAAAAAGCGCTGTGAAGTACAAACACATATTCAAAGTGTAGAACTTATGAAGCAGACCTTTCTCTCCAGTTGCCGGTGTACTTTGGAAAACATTACTGTCTGGCCAAACATACACCCACTACACACTCTCACACTCAAGCACACCATGTCATACCACATACAGTATTATTTTGAAGTTTAAGAAATATATTTATATTGGGTAGTTTGAGACTTGTCTATGGCTGAGGTGAATTTAGTACCTTAATGACTTGTAAAGTATTTTTAGTTTTTTTATTCTGCCTAGGCTAAAAAAGAGTGTCATTCTGTTAGTACTGTCTGAGTACTGTATATGGTTCTATTGGACTTGTATTAAACAGAAAAAAAGCAAAACAAATTGCAGAGAAAACATCTGGAACAAGCTCACTAAGGTACTTTCCTTTAAGTACAATTCTTGGGTTCAAAGTTGTAGTTTGTGGTTGTCATGTTGTTAGCAGTGTGAATTGTGCTGACCTGAGATGGTTGAATTTTGGGCTGATACGAAGGCATCACCAGCCTCTTTTTCACTTAACCCTTAGCGTGTGTGTGTGTGTGTATGTGTGTGTGTGTGTGTGTGTGTGTGTGTGTGTGTGTGTCTGTGTGAGAAAAGGTGGTGTACATTAAGCTGTATTTAGCTGATCATTGGTACAATAAATTGTTATACTTTTGCTGAAACATTACAGCAAATACATGCTGCAAAAGAATATCAACTACATTCATGATTACATGTTTACATTTTGGCAAAACCCCCCCAAAAAAAAGTGCTTTGACAAACAGAGCAAAAAAAAAAAAAGAAACGTGATCAAGTGCCACTGTAAAATAAACTATTTACATTGTTTCATATCAGCCTTTGCATTCTCTTTACGTTACAGTATAAATGATATTGAAAATGTCCTTTTGTCTTTTCTGTAGAAAGCTTATAGGAATTTATTTACAAGAATAATATGCTCCAATTGATGATTAATAATATACTATCTGATATATACATACTTTTATTTAAATATGTTTTTTATTTTGGGATATGATCCAAAATTCAACTTATCCTCATCTATAGAAAAAATTACAACACCGATTATTAGTTTTTTGATAGAGTTACTGAATTCTGAATTCTGAATCTTTGCACATGTTTTGTAATTTTTTGTTACCAAATTAACGAAGTGGTTTGAGAGAAAAATATATTAAAGAATTTTGTTGACATAATCACCAGAACTATCAAAAAACCCAACACAAAACAAAACAATGTACATACTTTTCAATACCTAGCTCAACACAGAGTGAAAATGACTCATTTTGATGAGTGACATGTAAACACCAGTGAGGTGAAAGCCCAAGATTCAACCTGAACTGGACTCTGTTGTTAAGTTAGACCTGTGCGCATTGTTTAAAGTTTACATGTCAGTTGCTGGGCAGTGCTTGTGAAAATGAATCGTGTGTCATTTTTAAAATAGTCATAACTGTTGCATAAATGCTTTTTATAAAAAAAATTAAATCTTTTTAATATCATCAATATTTGCAATACCAATAAAATATACTTTTTTTTAATACTGTAATTACATATGCATGTATGCTTAGTTGAGGTGAATTAAACACAAAAGCACAAATGAAACGAAACAGCTCAGTGAGAAAGGAGAAAGGATGTAAAAAAGAATATCAAGGAGTTACTACTGTACAGAGCATGCAGTGAGACATAACTGGAGGTGGCTACATTTTAAGTAAAGAATTAGAACATTAATGTTTAAGTGTTCACTCACGCCTCCACAATCAAAACGAATGGAGTGCCAGGAGAAATGAGCCCTTTGTCTTGGATCTTTTATCAAAGGAGACAAAAGCTCCGGTTACTAGTTCTCATTTCTGTGTGATATTTGGAGTTACCCCTTCTTCCATTCTACATCTTTACTAATGTTCGTGTTGGCACAATTTCATATATGAGCCTCTGTCACTCACTTGCACGAACCAACTTCTTTTTTTTTTTTTTCTTTTTTTTTTTTTGTCGCCTCATCCAACCTGAATTCCGAGCGATAGTTTACATTTAACTCTTTGATGAATGATTTAGTACTAATACAGAAAAGAGACTTTAAACACCACAGTTCATTCAGACAGACAGTGTGGCAGATCTGTGGGGAGAAGGATATGACACTCTTGTGTATTGCAGCCCTAGTTGTATTTTTACATTTTAACCTTGTTGTAACTGAGACATAAAGTGTAATCATAGTCATATCAATAAAGTTCCTCTTAAGACAGCCCCCATAAGCACCAGGTATTAGAAGAACTACGGTACAGCCTCTATGGCTTTTAAGAACTTGTGTGCAAAATCTTTTATAAAATCTACCTTGTGTACATACAGTCAAAAGCACGGCGTCATTAGTAAATAATCTGCAATTATAATCTGTAAATTTGTTTTGTCTTTACGGCTATATCCTTTATGATCATCAACCCATTGATTAATCTGGAAACAATAAGTGACTAAGCGGTTTTAAACCTATAATAATAAATATAATAATCTGTCTTGGGAGGCAGATATAGTATATAACCATTAGAAACAAAAAGAAAAATTATCTGCATTAAAAAAATTGTATTAAAATTCCGGTGTTGACACCTGATACTTGATGATTTTTGTGCTTTTTATGCATTCTCGCCCTCCTGCAGACCAGTCGAGTCATTTTAGCTTCACCATCTGTGTTCTTCTTGAACCATGGAAGAATGATCATATCTGATAAAGTGCCTTTTCAGCAGTTGTGAACGATTTGTATCAGTGTAAATAATTATCCGAGAAAGTGAGAATAGAGTGCTGAAGAAGGAATTTTGTTGGTCATTTTCCCTATAATTAATCCTATACATGTGATATTTACATTAACAGTTACTTAAAGACTAAACTACTTTCTTCAGATACAATCTTCCCCAAAGACATATATTGCATGAACATGTGCTTTGGGATAAAATCCAATATTGATAATTATAATAATATATAAGAAGCTAAAGCCAATTTGGTTAAAGACAAATATTTGATATCTTCTTTCCTACATATTTTTCTCACTCTTGTTTTGTCTTTACTTTCTTTCAACAGTTTGACACAGTACACAGAACACAATAATGACAATCCAGATTGGCTGTACTAGTTTCATACATTTTTGACTTTCAACAGGCTTCTTAAGTGCAATCTGAATTAAAACCTGGAAGTTCTGGAATGATCTTAGTTGATAGTATGTAATGCCACCTTATTAAGATGGTTTAGGAACTGAAAAGTATATTAAAGTACAAAAAGGTTGATCATAAATGTCTTTTACATTACATGATATTGTAAATTGTGAAGTTCAGGCCCTTATAATATTGGTATCAAATTAATTCTAGTAACAATAGTTAATATTTCTTTGACATAATTAATCTTAGTAAACCATGTTGACTTCAGCACTTGTAAGTAGTGTCAGGGAAAGTAAACGGTCATTTAAAACTAATATGTCAACATGTTAATTTGTATCTAACTGATATGGTATTTTGGCAATGAATTATGTAAATTGTAAATCTAACATAATAAAAACATAAAAAATATGCAAACATTTTAAAAAATGGTAAGATACACAATTCACAAAATATGTAAAATTTTGAACAATTACTCAGGAACAGGCACCTTATATGTTTGTAATCTCTCTTCTATAAGGTTTTCACGTGTTAGCCAGCAAATGTGGTATTCCAAGATATGATGGATCCAGTCCTGAATATAGTAATTCAGTCCAGTGTTACAAGATCACATTAAAATGAAAACAAACCAGATACAAACAAGAAATGAGCAACATATTTTGCTGTTTGTTCTTGCCCTCACTGATGTTCTTTTTTCTTTTTAATTGACATAGTAAAGCCAGTAAACGATGTTGAAGAAGGAAAAGACTGTTGGGAAAATCATCCTCGACCATTTGTCAATAGAGTTTACGTCAGTCAAGTCTGGGATGGTGATTTTTAGCTGTGAAGCGCGCCTCCGTAGTCGGCTCTTCTTTTGAGTCATGTGGCGCTCCAGCGCATTTCGCCCAAAGTTGTGCCTGGCCATCCCTGCTTTGCGGTACTGTAAAGTTGAGCTGTCGTATGTCAGCATGGTATTTCGTGGGTCATTGAGACCCAGAGCCAGCTCTGAAACGCCCATGTCATTCTTGATGTCCAAGGTGCCCAAAAGGATGTTTTCATGTGGGTCCATCTGTTCAAAAGTAAAATTAAGTAAAAAAATAAATAAATAAAAATCAGCATTTCAAAAAGGTGGAGGTCATAAGAATATATTCTTTAGAATATATTATTTAATTACATTTAACATTTCATTACATGTAATGTCAAAACGGTCACTCCTTATCATTATTTATGAAGCCTTTTAGTGTCTTTGAGCTTATTATTTTGATTTTGCCTGCCCAGCACCAAACAGCAGACAGACAAAGTTAGCAACTAGCTGGTGAACATAGTGAAACAATCACAAGCTAAAGACCCAAAAGTTTTCCTCAGGTGCTAGTTGAGACTAAAACAGACCTAATAGGAGAGTGAATATTGGTCTCACATTCTCCATGTGGGCAAAAAACACAACTGCTATCGCTTTAAAGTAATAGTGTGGTAGTTTATGTTGTAAATTTATAGTAGTGGTTTAACCCATTTGACATTTTTGACACAGGTTTTTGCTGTACCTTATTCTTTTGATCACCCAGTCCAATTGCTGCGTCATCCACAAAGATTGGCTCCCACATCGAGTCATGACCATCGAGATCTCTTTGTTTCATTCTTGCATACAGAGTATCATCTCTGCCAACCACATTCCCCACCAGCCACTGCAAGCAAAGAAGAATTGCCATGGTTACTTGAGCAACTGAAAAGTTGTGGATGGAGACTGCATTTGTGTAGACAGCCATAAGTTGGACATAATGTACATTTTATGAAATCCCTGTGTTCACAAGTAACTGCAAATACTTGTGTACATGAACTACACAGTTTTTAGTACTGCACTTGAATAAAGCATCCTCTCATCAGTGGATTCAAATATCTAGTTTTACTTTCCACCTTCATCTTCACTTGCCATTTCTCCCTTTGTTTTTTCATCAGTTCTAGTCAGTGTTTTGTATTCAACTGATATCAGCAGGTCCATGTGCAGCCACATTATTGTGGCCATCTTGCATCTTTTCTCATAAGGGATTGGTTCGTGTCAGCTGGTAGCACAAAATGGGAAGGTGAATGCGACGCCTTCTACCAAGACAAAGAGCCAAGTGTCTCAGAGACCTTCTTTCCCTCTGTTTCAGCTGGCAACGTGTCACATTTGGATTTCAAACAGGGATAGTACAAGCTTATTAGGCTGGCTTTCCTTGGCACAGCGAAGGCAGGAAACATTAGGTCAACCCTCTATTTGAAGTGGTGAAATTTCTTTTCTTTGTGAGTAATTATTCTGAGCTCCTTAGACAGCTTTATGAATAATTAACGTAAAAAATTTCATGGCAAACTAAAGAAAATATGTGATTCGGTGAATCCAGAACAAAAAAAAAAGAGCACATCGGAACTCAGCTAGAGTATGTGCTTGCCTCTTCATATGCAGATTTTGAAAAAAAAAGAAAAATTAATCATAAAAAAAAAAAAACTACAGAGACAAGCTTTTCTTACCTTGTTTGGATCCATCCTCATCTTTTCATTGTTGGCTGTCATTGATTTCTCAGCTGCCTTTTTCTGACGCTGAGGGCCCCGTCCAAAGAAGATGTAGTTTACCAGCGCGTACTCCAGCAGAGCAAGGAAGACAAAGACGAAGCAGCCCATGAGGTACATGTCTATGGCCTTGACGTAGGGGATTTTGGGGAGGGTTTCTCTCAGATGGGTGTTAATGGTAGTCATGGTGAGCACCGTGGTAATACCTGATAAAGAAAGACCATGTCCATCATGTTGTATCAGAAATTCAAGAATGTTAAAAGTAAAAAGAGTAAAACAGTTTATGCTAACAATAGATAAGTGGAGGGAGCACTCGCAAATCTTAATTAAATGAAATCAATAGAACCAATCACATGAAACCCTTCCTTACTGTACTATTCAGACTGAATGTGTGACCGTTTTAATCCTCCTGACTGCAAGACATCTTTGTGATCGACTTGATACCATGTCTTTGCTTAACTAAGCCTGTCAGGATCAATGAAACCAAGGGGGCTTACCCTCCGTGCCTTCAAACCACGCACTGGTAGATAAGCTAAAAGACGGGCACCTGAAGCGGTGCGGCAATTTGAAATTCAAATATCAACCTTGGTCTTGTTCATTAGTGGAGAACTCCTACTGAGAAAAGTTGTAGACAGTTTCAAAAGCCTCACCCAGCAAGCTGCGGGGATAGTTACTGTCAGATTGACTTGGCATATCAATGTGTTGAGTTTGTGCTTATTATAAGTGACACGCCAACTCTCACTAGAAGTAATTTAATATCTTTTTTTTTTTCAAAGTGTGTGTCTATGGTATTATCTATATGCAGGAATTATAACTGGCATGAGAAGCCTGATTCTGAAGCTTAAATGTGATTTTCTATACATGATTAAATAGTTGTTTTCTCAGCTCCTATAGCGCTCACGAATCCTCCCACATGCACCTGTGCGTTCGACTTTGAAAGCACACACAGTGAGATTATTTAAGGCAATTTCTATGGAGAGCCTTAGTAAACAATTACTAAATTATTATACAGCTGTCACATAGCTGTCAGGTGACCAACCTCAAAATAGGATTCAGGCAATTCTCCCAAGCTGTTGCTGCAAGAGCTTAACAATAACAACAAAGGATGTCTGCAGCACAGTGGCCATGTGATGCAGCCATTACAGGTCCACTTTAATGCCTGAAACCAGGTCAGAGCAAAGTGGTTCCTGAATCTAGTGTAGATTGGGGGGTGACCGAATATTTCCCAACTCTGCTGACCTGCCTCCATTATGGAGCATTACCTTTTTTTTTTTTTTTCTTTCATTAAATCCCATGCATGCCTTCCCCCCTGGATCACTAAATGCAGCTCAGTCGTCAATCAGTGAAATTGCCTTGTCGACTAAAGCAAGGGATGGGTAGAAGGATGAATGAAGCTGGGTGGATGGAATTGGGTGAAAGGAAGACAGGGAGCTTCAGATAAACACGGAGTAAGTTAGCCGACTGCAAACCTCACAGGCTTCACAGGGTTTACATAATCAAGAACGACGGGGCCGAATTGTGACTTTCAGGAAAATGCAGAGAGGCTCTCAATTCAAAGTGGAAATAAATCAACCTTGTCATCCATCATTTTACGTTTCTGAGCTAAAGTAACTCTTCTTGTACTGGGATGGATATTTCACCCTGTTAAAACCAATGGTGATTGAAAAAGGAGTAAAACATAATGTAGTTGTGGATCAGCACAGTGTTGTTCTGCTCTCTTTGAAGACTGACTAAAAATTAATTTCTGGGATTGATAAAGATACAAAGCACAGTAATTAATGAATGAAATCATGAATGAATTAAGTTAAATTAATATCATGGGCTTCACAGCGCTGCAACTGTGGTGATGAATACTGTAGAAGAAGTTTTACCTATTCACCAGAAATTCTTGCAGCAAAGACTTTATTTGATATGGGATATTTCTCAATCAGGTCTACCACAATATAATGCTTTTCTGTCCTTGTCAGTATATTTAGTGTTTAGATCTGCAACTGATTTTCCTGTCTGATTTTATGTGACATATGTTGGTTTCCCCAAACATGTTTCTAATTACCCTTCAAATGACTGATGTGATGGTAAGGAGGAGAAATTGGGGAAAAAAAAATCTATATATTGCTTTTACTTGGATTTCCTTGGTCAATGTGTTTCAGTGCAAGTCCAATCTTCTTCCGAGTGCCCACCCCTGTTTTAATGCATCGTGCCTATCTATTTAGATTTGTATTGCAGGCCTCACCTAGAGCCACTCTGGCAGCAGACGCATCATAGTTGATCCAGAAGGAGACCCAGGAGAGGATGGTGATGAGGATAGAAGGCATGTATGTCTGCAGGATGAAGTACCCAATGTTTCTCTTCAGCTTAAAACTCAGGGACAGACGAGGGTAAGCACCTGCACAGTCGGGGAGGGGGAAGGAAAATAGAAAGCAGAGGCAGTGTTAGGTGACGTATGTCCACACTATTTGCCTCAGATACTAGGTCTCCAGGACTTTCTGTTTCTTCAATATGCTATTTTAGAGATACAGTGTATATTTTGGATTGTCCTCAAACAAGTTCAGACCTAGCAAAACACAAACAAACCAGATAATTTGTCAGAAAATATTGATGGCGTCTGAACTCTATGGTAAAGGTATGGTTAAATTTAGACACTAAATCTTACTTGATTAAGGTTATGATATGTATGTTTCGATGATCAAAGGCAACCAAAGTGAGTTATTGGTGGGATATTTTTGTGTTGAAATCATTTTGTGCACCTAGTCATAACAACAGGTTAGAAAGATATTCAATGAAGAGCAGTGAATCAAGGCTGGAACCAGTGAATGTTTGGTAAATGACCAAAACAGTTGATTAATTGATACCATTATCATTGACTAGTTTTCAATAGATTGACTAATCCGCAACCAACATGCTAATTGTGCCATGACTCCCATCTTGTATAGTGTCTTACATGCAGTAAGACTGCGGGCTGCTCTTGCCCATCCTAAGTATGGTCCCTCATCCCTGGGTTGTCTATTGCAGAGGCACACAATTGAAGAGGTTTGATGGTTTGTCTGTTTTTTGTTTTGTTTTGTTTTTCGCTCATATCTGCTCTATTTGAAATAATCCCACTGCAGGGTTTTGGTAAGGGTAAAGTCTATCAGCGAGACACATTTCACTCCTCAGGGGAATTGGCTGTATTTTGGTTTGAGTTGCGTAACCAAATCCCAACTGGATGGGGGACAATAAGCATAACCACAAGAAGAGCTAGAATGCAGTACAATATGTTGCTTATTTGAAAGTTACAGAAGACGGACGAGGAAGGAGGATTAAGTCTTTTAAATGAAAGCACAACCGATCCACTAGGCTCAGCTCCTCTTGGAATGCCACCACTTATATCTGCTATTTCTGTTAGCTCATGTTAGCATGAGTCACCGAGAGAATCACTGAATTATTTCTTTATGAAGTGAGGAGACAGCTTGGGTAGAAAATAACAGGACAGAGGGGCAATGGAGAATATTTATTATTCATAAACGCAACAATGACATTGCCTATCCTTAGAGTGAAACATGACACTTATATTGGATAAATGCCCGGGCACTTGTGCTGATGTTTGCGTTTCTGTGTGACCCCAAGGTTGGTCTCTCAATATCTGAATAGACAGCACGTTAAAAGGGAATCCCCCGTCAATCATATTTCTGCATTAAGTGATCAAATCGGGAACACAGCGGGGACCATGCATGTTAATGATAAACAAACACACACACATACATACATACAAACATTGTGCATTCATCGGTAAACATTATGTTTTTAATAAGGTTGTGTGGAATATGTGACCCCCCGCAGACAAAACAAGCTCTGATTGGTGGACTCTCTACGTTCTCATTGTATTAATGTTTTGCTCTCATTCAATACAGTGGCAACCCCAGAAACCGTATTCAGCTCAACCACTGTCCCGCTTACAATTGCTTGCTTGCATGACAAATTCATGAATATGAAAATGCCGAAGAAATGAATATTTCACAACATCAGACTGCATTCTTTCTGTTTATTGCTGTTAAATAAGTCATGGTGTCTTCTGTCTCCCAGGACAGCACTTCATTCGAGGGTTTGTATGTGCGTTCGTACATTTACATAACATTTTGCATTTCTGAAAACTGTGTTCAGTTTTTTTTTTTATTTTGTACGCAGACAAGTGGATGCTGCTTTTCATATCAATAAGCGCAAACAGCGAAATGAGTTAATATGTATGAGTTGCCGTATTGTCTTCCTTGCAGAAACATAACAATAATAAAATGCAATATCCCTAAGTGGCACAAAATAATTAAGGGTTGTTTTAATGGAATTAAAGGCAAAGTAATTAAGTGTGTGTGTGTGTGTGTGGGTGTATGTATGTGTGTACATGCGTGTTAGTGTGTGTACAAACATTGAACATATATAGTCAAAGATAATATTTATTTTCACGATAAGAATATTAGGCTGCATTGTGTTGTGCTGGTTTTGCTGTTTGTGTGTTCAAACTTGTAACATTTAATTAATACAACCAACTTGTTTTGTGACGGGAGAGTTTCATGAACTTCAAACGCTGTTCAGGACGTTACCTGTGGAGAAGACGACATTCTTGGAGATGAGCTTATGATCCACAATGGAGAACTGGGGGAGTTCAATCTTGTCCACCCCCGTCACCGCGTTGTCTCCTCCTCGCCAGTAGAACTCTATGTCATCTGTAGTGTAACCATCTGAGATAGAGCACAGGAATTATAAAGGACTGTTAATTGTCTGTACCGTATGTATATTTATAATCATCCCCCATCTGGATCTCGTACAGTACAGTTAATTAATCACTTAGCATGATTAGGTTCGCGTTTGTCACCATTTTACATTTTGCTGACAGCAGACACAGCAATTGGTCTTTGGTCCACTGACTAACTAGAATTACCACCTTGCGGTTGTTTGACTCCACCAGTCAGTCAAGATGCAGGAAATATGGTCACAAGCTCCCCTTCTGTTCCTGAGTTATGGCACTGGATAACGGCCAGAAAAGTGTTTTTGCAGAAACATCATGATGTCTACTGTTTGGATATAAAATGTCATCACCTAATCATTTCATTTCATCATTATTATTATATTATTATTATTAGACATTTGAGTGATGAATGTAATAAATGTGTGATAAATAGCATGTGAGTTCTTCTGTGAGGTTACAATGACCTTTGACCTTTGACCACTGAAATCTAATCAGTTCACCCTTGACTCCGAGTGGACGTTTGTATCAAATGTGAAGAAATTCTCTCAAGGCATTCTGAGATATCGCGCTCACAAGAATGGGACGGATGGACAGACAACCCAACACGCCGACGCCCACGTCTGTCGCCGGCACGGAGACATAGAAATAAAAAATATGTGGTTATCCACAAGAAAAGGACGATTCTCATTTACCGTGCTAAATGTCTTGTGTGTATGCATTTACAGTATGAATGTGTTTTTAAAGGATGCTTGTTTACGACCTCTGGCTTTGGGAGTGCCAGATCCATATATTCAACAATTACTTTCATATACTATAAAGGAGAAAAGGCATGAGCTCATTTGACTAGACTGGTGAGAATTAATGAGCTAAAGTCAGTGGACCTGACATCTAATTGCCATGACACTGTCAAGTAGCAGCTATGTCATAATTACTCAGTTCATGTTGGTGGCTCAAATCTTTGTAATTTTCTTTTTTGTGCTTTGCTGCTTTTTCAAGTACCAACATGAATTTTTGTCACCTATTAGTATTATTATTGTTTTATGTTTAAAATTATCCTCTTGCATGCTCTGCCCTCTTCTTGACCCCTCACTTGTAATAAATTCAGCGTGAAACACTCAGGACAAATGGTGCATAGTGAATTCTTTTAACTGATTTTTACTTAACCTTGATTCATGAGCACTCACACAGCTGCACAAACTCAGCTGCTCAGTGCACCTATCTATCTGTCATCTGTTTCAAAGGAATCCCCACATCCACTTTTGGTTGACCCTTGAGCAAAGGCACATGCTGATGTCTTGGAACGGTATTCTTGACAATAACTGAATTATGAAAAAGCCAGTTAAAACCATGAATTATGAAACATAGTTAAACATACCATCTTCCATAGTAACTGGTGAAACCCCTTATATATGTGACTAAATAAATGAGTCAAATTTATTATGTTTTGTCCCATGAGCAAGTAAATTATTAACACCAAGAGCAGGAATGATTAAATAACCAGGCTTGCCCTCCATTTTCACCACTAAAACCCAATAAAACCCTGCGAAGGGACAAGAAGCAAGTCCATTAATATTAATCTCAACCAAAGACCATGAAACTTGGCTCTTGCATAATCCACTGCCTACTGTCTGCTCTGGTGCAGTTGTCATGTCTGCTGACTTCAGGGCATAAGAGCATTGGTCTCAGAGAGAGGAGAGGAAGGAGATGAAGAGACGAGGAGAGACCGGAGACAGCTGGGGTTAGTGCACTTTTTAAGATGAGCCACTCACCATTAAAAAGCCTGCTAAAACTCATTTAAAACAGCAATTTGAAAAGTAACTTTACAAAAAAAAGACATATTCAGAATTATCACCATGTGAGCTTGTGTGCATGTGTCTAAATGGGCGTTGGAATAATAATCAAGTTGTTTTTATGGCTCCCTGCACCACAGCAGAAGTCATCATATATTGTGGAAGAAAGCCCCTGAAAATCAACATATACAGCTTGTCTTAAAACATGAATGGCATTATTACTTTTCTATAACCGCGTATTCTTTAAGGCTACAAAATGATAGCTTTTATACTGTAGTGCAACTCAGTCAGGATGCTGTATTTTGTACATAGCAAGGTAGCAGTGCTGGATTATCTCGGCGCTCTGACAGCTCAACACGATGGGTGTATTGAAGTGTGAACTTGCTCTTCTGTGAAGGAGGAGGCCAAGACTTGCAACACACTTTCCTGCCTCAAGACAAACAACAGAATATTTTTAGTCTTACATCATAAAACTGATAAAAAGAAATGTTCAGTCTCTCTCAACGTGCATGTATAGTGATTCCATTTTAGGCAACAGCAGGAGATGGATTAAGCGACAATCGTGGATGTTTTTCAGTATCTCAACATGCAACTTAATAATCGTCTGTGATGGTTGCAGTGCTTGTTTCGACTTTGCATGTTTGCTGCGGTGGGGATTTGCATGCATGTTTTTTTGAGTTTTCCTGAGCGATTATTGTTGTATCGTTTGATTGCATGCATGGAAGTTGACTTCTCTTTTGCATTAGTCTCCATGACCATTACTCTGCCGAATGCTGATGATGGGTAGGTTTAGCAGCTAGAAAGTGAATTAACATTTTTGATTTGCATGAGGATGTACAGTGTGTGCGTGCGTGCGTGTGTGTGTGTGTTTGTGCGTGTGTGTGGGATGGCGGTGATGATGAGGCCACACAGGATGATGAATAAAATCATGTTTGACAGAACAATTTAGAGGGAACTCCCACGCTGTTTCATTGATTAGTGCATAAAATATAGACCGTTATATCACACCTCCTTCCTCCTCTCCTCTCCTCTCCCTTCTCTGTTCTTGTCTCCTTCTTTTCCCCAGCTCTTCCTCTCTAACATGTTCTGTTTTTATCTCCCTTTCTCCCACCACTTTTTTCCATTTGATTGCACTCTTTCCTTCCTCTCGGATATTTCTCTGCCATAACTGCTATTATGTGTCCATCCGTCTTTCACTCTACCTTCCCTCTTCCTCTCCTTCCCCCATACCCCTGCTCTCTTTAATTAATACTTGTGTGACCTATTTAGTTGCTCTGAATTATTAAAGCAGACTCTTCAGTGGCTGCTTTCAACACCCTCACACTCTGACATCTCTTGTTCCTCTTGGTGAAAATGTAGTTGGGTGCTCACAACCTTACAATATACTGGGATATTTTTCTCCAAAAAAACACTATATTTCCAAAACTTTCATGTAGTTCGGAGGGTCATTCCACATCATCATCATCATCATCATCATCATCATCATCATCATCATCATCATCATCATCATCATCATCATCATCATCATCATCATCATCATCATCTTCATCATCATCACCTCATATCAGAGGCAATCAATAAAATCTTCAAATGAATTCCCAAGCCTATAAGGACAAATTAGATTAATGTGCTCTCCCAGTTAAAAAGCCTGGCAGCTGCATTTTGGACCAACTGCAGACGATTAAGTGCCTCTTGACTAAGTGTAATAGTAGTAAATTATATTAGTCGAGATGGGATGAAATAAAGGCAGGTCATGTCAGGGGCAGACAGAAGTAACTTAATTTTAGATACATTTCCGAAGTGATAAAGCCACGACTAAATAACCTCCTCTACTTGAGGTTCAAAATTTGAATTTGAGTCATTGTGTTGAGTCCCAGAGGATGAAACCTCATTTTATTGGTGACCCACAGATCTTTCCCCTTGTGCCACCAACGGAATCACATTTCCTCTTGTACACAGGATATTGAAATTTAAAGGAGAGTGCAATTACATCTACAGCAATCACTTTCCCCAGAGAATGAATCCTTTGCTGATATTTTACACCCCATGAGCCTTTCCTTTGGTACCACATCACATAATGCATCTCAGGGTCTACGGGGCAAATTCACACAGCAACAACACTCAGACTTGTGTGTGCACACACTTCCAGTGAAGAGGAGCGAACACGTTTGTGCAAACCTTACACATATCAGAGTCAGTTATTTGATCCAGGCCTCATATTTTTGATCGTCCAGCTAACCCAATCCACTTAACTCCATTGTTTCCACGTTATTGAGGCTGACTTTGCAATTTTGCCTCGCTCTGCTCTCATACTGAAGTTATTACGTCACAGTTTTTGGCACAGATAGATCACCCTGATACCCATCCTGCATGAAATAAAGTGAATGCAGTGAAAATGCAGTGAGAGTGAGAAGAAAACAGAAGAAAAAAAAAAAGAGGCATGATCTGCACTACATCACACACACAAGGGTAAGTCTTGAGTATTTATATTAACTATGAAATGAAGGAATGAGAAAAAGGGAATTAGCTCTTTGATTCCTCAGTGGCATGAGGCTTCTCTCATGGATTCCGAGGTCTCGGAGCGTTGGCAGGCCAAAAATAAATGAAATTGTTCATGATAGCATCAGAGGAGATAGCAATACAATACTAAAGCTATTTAACTGGGACTCTGGCATATCTCCCTGACCAAATCTGACTCCAGGCCCTTTTTTATCAAGCTTATGAAATAATGTCTCAGTTGATTTGTTTTAATGGGCAAAGAAGGATTTTGGAGGGAGATAAAACACTGGCTTTGATATTGCTCTAGGCAAAACATAATCAGGGATAACAAAGTTTTTGTTTGTTTTTTTTTTTTTACTTCTAAATGATGCTCTGAAACATCATATACCTGTATTAAAACACAATTTAAAAAACCATGTAAAAGCACTCAAAACGATCACAAAAAATATTTTTATCCAACGTTCCTCACATCTATAAGGAGAGCATGTGGCCTTTAATGCATACAGAGTTTTACAAACCACACCTTGAAATTAAAAAATGCCAAAACACCCGAATCTATTCACCAAGAAGTCAAGGAAGCACACAAAGAGTCTAGGGGAATGTATGTAAATAATGACACTTATGATACAGTATTGAAAATCGAACTACACAATTCAATCTAACCAGATACACAAAAACATCCTCACACACCCACACACAAATCACCCCCCCACCACCACCCCCTTAACAACTGCCTGTCTCTAACTCTCCCCTGCGAGCGGAGAATGCGACTCCTCTCTTAAATATGTCTCAGATGAATTTTTGATTCCATGCATTTCAAAGCGACTTTAATGTTATTCCTGGTGTCCAATTAAAAATGTCTTCAAACTTTTGCAGTACACAGCAAGCTGCAGCCGACTGCATGCCTGGACAGGGACAGGAACATCTAAAGATAAGATAAATAAATAAGCCATGCAAGCCCAAGTGTAGAAACCATTCACACCCCAGAGGATGTGATGTGTGCGGTTTCTAAAAATGGGCTCTGATGGGCAGAGATAGCAAGAGTGAGAGATGGAGAGTGGAAACGGCTCTGTCCATATGATGTGGATCGCTGGTGCAGAAAATATAACTATTAACTAGTAAAGATGCTGTAATGAAATGATAGTCTCATTGTGCACAGCAACTGGGTGAAATAACAATCATGGTGTGCCTTTCTCTCCTCTCTCAGTGTATACAGAAATGAACACAAATGCATGTGTCTATTGCTGACTGCAAGTTTTTCTTAATTTGTGTTTGAATTGCTTTGCTGTTCGCAATGTTTTTTTTGAAGCGCCTTCACTTCAATTCCCGATTTTGCCGTCCCCTGAGGAGCCACCTACAGTCACACATGTGCTAAAGCTAAAGCAGCTAATCAGGGCAAAAATGTTTCTGTGTAGTATTCACTGTTTAACGGCTCAGTGACCTTACTCTTTGCTATGATTTATTGAAAAGGTGCGCAGCTGCTTTACTTGTGAAGTCAATGTTACATCTGTTACTAGAATCAGCTTCCTGTGATGGCAGGACTACAATACAGCACTGTATATACTGTACATTGTAAACTGCATTACTGTAACAGTGACCCAGAGATGTCAGGGATTTAACCCTTTTAAATAATGCAGGGAATGGTATTTCCTCGCAGTGAGGTAAAATCTGGTGTGGCCTACTAGCTGAAGTCCTGAATTACGCATGAATTATAGAGATGCTGAGCAAGTAACAACAAAATAGATGCAGGGTGACAGGGCTTGGCTTGCAAGGTTATAAACTTAAAACCCTTATCCTCCACCACTGAACGTGAGGTTGAGGTAGTGTGGTATTAAAGCCTTACCTTGCCTTATAATAAAAATAAGACAACAACTGCTGTCTGTGGCTATGAAGTCCTTGGAGTTGTAACAGCATGGCAGATAACAGTCTAGTCTGATGAACAAAGAAATGTTTTCTGTATTCTATCATATAATGTATTCATATCCAGAGTAGAAATTCTTATAATTTATATCTATTGTAGTTATGGCCCATGTTTACAGATAAGGCAACACAGAACTCTGAGGGTAGAGTCATAATGTTCGGAAGCTCTCCCTGGATGATAAACTTAGAGGGAGAGAAGGTAGAACTGCTCATTCAGAATGAATCACACTCTATGTTTTACAGTGTTTTACAACATTATCTTTGCTATCTTAAACTTCAGGCCATATCTTCACATAAACACTCAACATTGACAGTTGTATTTTCTTTAATCAGTGATTTTAGTCCAGTCTTCATGTTTAATTTCTCAATTTTCTGAATCAGGCTATGCAAATAAAGCAACACAAGCTCCAATGAGCACATATACCTCTGAGACCTTTAGAGACCCATGCTAATATTACAGACTTTCTAATTCATTCATTTTCATCAAGTATGCCCTCAAGTGTCGTCTTTTCCTCAGGCTAGTCATTTTGAATAATTAATTAATGGTGTCAAAATGTCAAAATTGTTTAAAATCATTGTTTCCGTGATGTTTTTCACTGAGAACTGATTTGTATCGTTTTATTCATGTTCCACAGGGTTATGAGATGTTGAAAACAGGTGTGTATCATTACATCTTCTTAGCTCTGACTGACAGGGCACAGGCAGGCCTGCCTAGTGCTGCTTCCTTCAACATCCCTGTTAAGATGTGCCAATCAACATCTACTGCTCTTTAAGTGGGTTGTGGCACGACACATTATACCCTCTAAAATGACCATATGAACGTTCTGAAACCAATTCATACGAACATATTATGACCTGCTACCTATGTAGTAAAGGTTTCAGCAACTTGAATTAGTTATTTAAGTCATTAAAATAAAAATTTACAGCCTTAGCCTTACTTTACTGTGAGGATCGGACTTTTTTTCACTACAGTATGACGTTTTTATGCGTAATGCAAACATTCTTTTTATATGTGGTCATGAGGCATCGCGGTACAATGGTTAGCACTGATGCCCAAGAGTAAGAAGGTCAAAGGTTCGAGTCCAGGGTCGGGGCACAAAGTTTGTCGACTTTAAATATTCTTCCTGTGCCTGCTTGGGTTCCTTCAGAGTACTTCAGCCTTACTTTACTGTGAGGATTGTATGCCTTACAAGACAATTACGTTTTCTGATGTTTTTATGCCTTACTATACTGTGACTTTTATTTTTTATTTTTATGCCTTTCTATACTATGAACTTCTTTTACTTTTTTATGCCATACTATACTATGAAGTTTTTTGACAATTTTATGCCTTAGTATAATGTGACACCTTTTTGGAATTTCTATGCCCTTCTACACAATGGAAGTTTTTGACGTTTTTATGACGTTTTTATGAGTTACTAAAGTATGTAGCAAATTCAGGTAGGGAGCATGGTACACTGATTAGTACTCTTGCCCATGAGTGAGAAGGTTAAGGGTTCGAGTCCTGGGTCTCAGGTTATTGTTGGTCCTCTTTACATGTTCTTTCAGTGCCTGCTTGGGTTCGACGATTTTTTCCGTTTTTATGCTTACTAAACTATGTTGTTTTTTTATGTTTTTTGCCATACTATACTATGACCTTTTTTGACGATTTTTTGCCTTACAATACTATGACGTTTTTTGACCTTTTTATGCCTCACTGTAGGAAAACCTTTTGTGCTGTATTATACTGTGACGTTTTTTGATGTTTTTTAGCCATACTTTACTACAACGTTTTTTGATGTTTTTTTGCCTTACTATACGATGATGTTTTTTTGTTTTTTTTTTGCCATACTATACTATGACGTTTTTTGACGATTTTATGCCTTACTATAACAAGACATTTTATGCCTTATTATACTGTGACATTTTTTGATGTTTTTTGCCATACAATACTATGACGTTTTTTGACGTTTTTATGCCTTACTATACACTATGACGGTTTTTGGAATTTTTATGCCTTCCAATACTATGTTGTTTTTTGATGTTTTTTTGCCATACTATACTATGACGTTTTTTGACAATTTTTTGCCTTACTATACTATGACGTTTTTTGACCTTTTTATGCCTCACTATAGAAAGACATTTTGTGCAGTATTATACTGTGATATTTTTTGATATTTTTAGCCATACAATACTATGACGTTTTTTTGTTTTTTTTTTGCCATACTATACTATGACGTTTTTTTGACAATTTTATATCTTACTATAATGTGACAATTTTTTGGAATTTCTATGCCCTTCTATACCATGTAATTTTTTGAAGTTTTAAAACAGTATGACGTTTTTATCAGTTACCAGAGTATGCAATTTTAGTATTTAACATGGTACAATGGGTAGTACTTTTACCCAGGGGTGGATAGATTGGTGGTTCGAATCCTGCTCGTGGTTTTGTTATTGGTCCACTTTAAATCTTCTTCCAGTGCCTACTTGGGTTCCTACATAGTGCTTCAGCCTTACTTTACTGTGACAATTTTATGCTTTAATATACTGTGACATTTTTTGACGTTTTTATGCCTTACTAAACTATGACGTTTTTTGATGTTTTTTTGCCATACTAAACTATAACGTTTTTCGACGATTTTATACCTTACTATAATGTGACAATTTATTGGAATTTCGATGCCCTTCTATACTATGCAACTTTTTGAGGTTTTACTACAGTATGACGTTTTTATGTCTTACTAAAGTAAGCTTTGGATTTCGGTAGGAAAGACGGTACAATGGTTGGTACTGTTACCCAAAAGTGAGGAAACTCAGGGTTCGAATCCTGGGTGTATGGTTATAAGTGGTCCATTTTACATGTTCTTCCAGTGCCTGCTTGGGTTCCTTCATAGTACTTCAGCCTTACTTTACTGTGAGGATCGGACTTTTTTTCACTACAGTATGACGTTTTTATGCGTAATGCAAACATTCTTTTTATATGTGGTCATGAGGCATCGCGGTACAATGGTTAGCACTGATGCCCAAGAGTAAGAAGGTCAAAGGTTCGAGTCCAGGGTCGGGGCACAAAGTTTGTCGACTTTAAATATTCTTCCTGTGCCTGCTTGGGTTCCTTCAGAGTACTTCAGCCTTACTTTACTGTGAGGATTGTATGCCTTACAAGACAATTACGTTTTCTGATGTTTTTATGCCTTACTATACTGTGACTTTTATTTTTTATTTTTATGCCTTTCTATACTATGAACTTCTTTTACTTTTTTATGCCATACTATACTATGAAGTTTTTTGACAATTTTATGCCTTAGTATAATGTGACACCTTTTTGGAATTTCTATGCCCTTCTACACAATGGAAGTTTTTGACGTTTTTATGACGTTTTTATGAGTTACTAAAGTATGTAGCAAATTCAGGTAGGGAGCATGGTACACTGGTTAGTACTCTTGCCCATGAGTGAGAAGGTTAAGGGTTCGAGTCCTGGGTCTCAGGTTATTGTTGGTCCTCTTTACATGTTCTTTCAGTGCCTGCTTGGGTTCGACGATTTTTTCCGTTTTTATGCTTACTAAACTATGTTGTTTTTTGATGTTTTTTGCCATACTATACTATGACATTTTTCGACGATTTTATGCTTTACTATAGCAAGACATTTTATGCCTTATTATACTGTGACATTTCTTGACGTTTTTATGCCATACAATACTAGGAGGTTTTTTTATGTTTTTTTGCCATACTATACTATGACGTTTTTTGGCAATTTTTTGCCTTACAATACTATGACCTTTTTTGACCTTTTTATGCCTCACTGTAGGAAAACCTTTTGTGCTGTATTATACTGTGACGTTTCTTGACGTTTTCATGCCTTTCTATACTATGACGTTTTTTGATGTTTTTTTGCCATACAATACTATGACGTTTTTTGACCTTTTTATGCCTCACTGTAGGAAAACCTTTTGTGCTGTAATATACTGTGATGTTTTTTGATGTTTTTGGCCATACTATACTATGACGTTTTTTGATGTTTTTTTGCCATACTATACTATGACGTTTTTTGTCAATTTTTTGCCTTACAATATTATGACCTTTTTTGACCTTTTTATGCCTCACTGTAGGAAAACCTTTTGTGCTGTATTATACTGTGACATTTTCTGATGTTTTTTTGCCATACTATACTGTGACATTTTTCAACGATTTTATGCCATACTATACTATGACATTTTTCGACGATTTTATGCCTTACTATAGCAAGACATTTTATGCCTTATTATACTGTGACATTTCTTGACGTTTTTATGCCATACAAATCTAAGACGTTTTTTGATGTTTTTTTGCCATACTATACTATGACGTTTTTTGACAATTTTTTGCCTTACAATACTATGACCTTTTTTGACCTTTTTATGCCTCACTGCAGGAAAACCTTTTGTGCTGTATTATACTGTGACGTTTCTTGACGTTTTTATGCCTTTCTATACTATGACGTTTTTTGATGTTTTTTTGCCATACTATACTATGACTTTTTTTGACGATTTTTCAACTTACAATACTATGACGTTTTTTGACCTATTTATGCCTCACTATAGCAAGACATTTTATGCTTCATTATACTGTGACATTTGTTGACGTTTTTATGCCTTACTATACTATGATATTTTTTTATGTTTTTTTGCCATACGATACTATGACGTTTTTCGACGATTTTATGCCTTACTATAGCAAGACATTTTATGCCTTATTATACTGTGACATTTCTTGACGTTTTTATGCCATACAAATCTAAGACGTTTTTTGATGTTTTTTTGCCATACTATACTATGACGTTTTTTGACAATTTTTTGCCTTACAATACTATGACCTTTTTTGACCTTTTTATGCCTCACTGCAGGAAAACCTTTTGTGCTGTATTATACTGTGACGTTTCTTGACGTTTTTATGCCTTTCTATACTATGACGTTTTTTGATGTTTTTTTGCCATACTATACTATGACTTTTTTTGACGATTTTTCAACTTACAATACTATGACGTTTTTTGACCTATTTATGCCTCACTATAGCAAGACATTTTATGCTTCATTATACTGTGACATTTGTTGACGTTTTTATGCCTTACTATACTATGATATTTTTTTATGTTTTTTTGCCATACGATACTATGACGTTTTTTGACCTATTTATGCCTTACTATAGCAAGACATTTTATGCCTTACTATACTATGACATTTTTCGATGTTTTTTGAGATACAATACTATGATGTTTTTTGACGATTTTTCAACTTACAATACTATGACGTTTTTTGACCTATTTATGCCTCACTATAGCAAGACATTTTATGCTTCATTATACTGTGACATTTGTTGACGTTTTTATGCCTTACTATACTATGATATTTTTTGATGTTTTTTTGCCATACTATACTATGACGTTTTTTGACAATTTTTTGCCTTACAATACTATGACCTTTTTTGACCTTTTTATGCCTCACTGTAGGAAAACCTTTTGTGCTGTATTATACTGTGACGTTTCTTGACGTTTTTATGCCTTTCTATACTATGACGTTTTTTGATGTTTTTTTGCCATACTATACTATGACGTTTTTTGATGTTTTTTTGCCATACAATACTATGACGTTTTTTTACCCTTTACTGTGACGTTTCTTGACGTTTTTATGCCTTTCTATACTATGATATTTTTTGATGTTTTTTTGCCATACTATACTATGACGTTTTTTGATGTTTTTTTGCCATACAATACTATGACGTTTTTTTACCTTTTTATGCCTCACTGTAGGAAAACCTTTTGTGCTGTAATATACTGTGATGTTTTTTGATGTTTTTGGCCATACTATACTATGACGTTTATTGATGTTTTTTTGCCATACTATACTATAACGTTTTTTGACAATTTTTTGCCTTACAATATTATGACCTTTTTTGACCTTTTTATGCCTCACTGTAGGAAAACCTTTTGTGCTGTATTATACTGTGACGTTTTTTGATGTTTTTTTGCCATAGTATACTGTGACATTTTTCGACGATTTTATGCCATACAATACTATGACATTTTTCGACGATTTTATGCCTTACTATAGCAAGACATTTTATGCCTTATTATACTGTGACATTTCTTGACGTTTTTATGCCATACAATACTAAGACGTATTTTTATGTTTTTTTGCCATACTATACTATGACGTTTTTTGACAATTTTTTGCCTTACAATACTATGACCTTTTTTGACCTTTTTATGCCTCACTGTAGGAAAACCTTTTGTGCTGTATTATACTGTGACGTTTCTTGACGTTTTCATGCCTTTCTATAATATGACGTTTTTTGATGTTTTTTTGCCATACAATACTATGACGTTTTTTGACCTTTTTATGCCTCACTGTAGGAAAACCTTTTGTGCTGTAATATACTGTGATGTTTTTTGATGTTTTTGGCCATACTATACTATGACGTTTTTTGAAAATTTTTTGCCATACTATACTATGACGTTTTTTGACAATTTTTTGCCTTACAATATTATGACCTTTTTTGACCTTTTTATGCCTCACTGTAGGAAAACCTTTTGTGCTGTATTATACTGTGACATTTTTTGATGTTTTTTTGCCATACTATACTGTGACATTTTTCAACGATTTTATGCCATACTATACTATGACATTTTTCGACGATTTTATGCCTTACTATAGCAAGACATTTTATGCCTTATTATACTGTGACATTTCTTGACGTTTTTATGCCATACAAATCTAAGACGTTTTTTGATGTTTTTTTGCCATACTATACTATGACGTTTTTTGACAATTTTTTGCCTTACAATACTATGACCTTTTTTGACCTTTTTATGCCTCACTGTAGGAAAACCTTTTGTGCTGTATTATACTGTGACGTTTCTTGACATATTTATGCCTTACTATACTATGATGTTTTTTTATGTTTTTTTGCCATACTATACTATGACTTTTTTTGACGATTTTTCAACTTACAATACTATGACGTTTTTTGACCTATTTATGCCTCACTATAGCAAGACATTTTATGCTTCATTATACTGTGACATTTGTTGACGTTTTTATGCCTTACTATACTATGATATTTTTTTATGTTTTTTTGCCATACTATAATATGACGTTTTTTGACCTATTTATGCCTTACTATAGCAAGACATTTTATGCCTTATTATACTGTGACATTTCTTGACGTTTTTATGCCTTACTATACTATGACGTTTTTTGATGTTTTTTTGCCATACAATACTATGACGTTTTTTGACCTTTTTATGCCTCACTGTAGGAAAACCTTTTGTGCTGTAATATACTGTGATGTTTTTGGCCATACAATACTATGACGTTTTTTGATGTTTTTTTGTCATACTATACTATGACATTTTTCGACGATTTTATGCCTTACTATAGCAAGACATTTTTCGACGATTTTATGCCTTACTACAGCAAGACATTTTATGCCTTATTATACTGTGACATTTCTTGACGTTTTTATGCCTTACTATACTATCATATTTTTTGATGTTTTTTTGCCATACTATACTATGACGTTTTTTGATGTGTTTTTGCCATACAATACTATGACGTTTTTTGATGTTTTTTTGCCATACTATACTTTGACATTTTTCGACGATTTTATGCCTTACTATAGCAAGACATTTTATGCCTTATTATACTGTGACATTTCTTGACGTTTTTATGCCATACAAATCTAAGACGTTTTTTGCTGTTTTTTTGCCATACTATACTATGATGTTTTTTGACAATTTTTTGCCTTACAATATTATGACCTTTTTTGACCTTTTTATGCCTCACTGTAGGAAAACCTTTTGTGCTGTATTATACTGTGACATTTTTTGATGTTTTTTTGCCATACTATACTGTGACATTTTTCAACGATTTTATGCCATACTATACTATGACATTTTTCGACGATTTTATGCCTTACTATAGCAAGACATTTTATGCCTTATTATACTGTGACATTTCTTGACGTTTTTATGCCATACAAATCTAAGACGTTTTTTGATGTTTTTTTGCCATACTATACTATGACGTTTTTTGACAATTTTTTGCCTTACAATACTATGACCTTTTTTGACCTTTTTATGCCTCACTGTAGGAAAACCTTTTGTGCTGTATTATACTGTGACGTTTCTTGACATATTTATGCCTTACTATACTATGATGTTTTTTTATGTTTTTTTGCCATACTATACTATGACTTTTTTTGACGATTTTTCAACTTACAATACTATGACGTTTTTTGACCTATTTATGCCTCACTATAGCAAGACATTTTATGCTTCATTATACTGTGACATTTGTTGACGTTTTTATGCCTTACTATACTATGATATTTTTTTATGTTTTTTTGCCATACTATAATATGACGTTTTTTGACCTATTTATGCCTTACTATAGCAAGACATTTTATGCCTTATTATACTGTGACATTTCTTGACGTTTTTATGCCTTACTATACTATGACGTTTTTTGATGTTTTTTTGCCATACAATACTATGACGTTTTTTGACCTTTTTATGCCTCACTGTAGGAAAACCTTTTGTGCTGTAATATACTGTGATGTTTTTTGATGTTTTTGGCCATACAATACTATGACGTTTTTTGATGTTTTTTTGTCATACTATACTATGACATTTTTCGACGATTTTATGCCTTACTATAGCAAGACATTTTTCGACGATTTTATGCCTTACTACAGCAAGACATTTTATGCCTTATTATACTGTGACATTTCTTGACGTTTTTATGCCTTACTATACTATCATATTTTTTGATGTTTTTTTGCCATACTATACTATGACGTTTTTTGATGTGTTTTTGCCATACAATACTATGACATTTTTCGACGATTTTATGCCTTACTATAGCAAGACATTTTATGCCTTATTATACTGTGACATTTCTTGACGTTTTTATGCCATACAAATCTAAGACGTTTTTTGCTGTTTTTTTGCCATACTATACTATGATGTTTTTTGACAATTTTTTGCCTTACAATATTATGACCTTTTTTGACCTTTTTATGCCTCACTGTAGGAAAACCTTTTGTGCTGTATTATACTGTGACATTTTCTGATGTTTTTTTGCCATACTATACTGTGACATTTTTCAACGATTTTATGCCATACTATACTATGACATTTTTCGACGATTTTATGCCTTACTATAGCAAGACATTTTATGCCTTATTATACTGTGACATTTCTTGACGTTTTTATGCCATACAAATCTAAGACGTTTTTTGATGTTTTTTTGCCATACTATACTATGACGTTTTTTGACAATTTTTTGCCTTACAATACTATGACCTTTTTTGACCTTTTTATGCCTCACTGTAGGAAAACCTTTTGTGCTGTATTATACTGTGACGTTTCTTGACATATTTATGCCTTACTATACTATGATGTTTTTTTATGTTTTTTTGCCATACTATACTATGACTTTTTTTGACGATTTTTCAACTTACAATACTATGACGTTTTTTGACCTATTTATGCCTCACTATAGCAAGACATTTTATGCTTCATTATACTGTGACATTTGTTGACGTTTTTATGCCTTACTATACTATGATATTTTTTATGTTTTTTTGCCATACTATAATATGACGTTTTTTGACCTATTTATGCCTTACTATAGCAAGACATTTTATGCCTTATTATACTGTGACATTTCTTGACGTTTTTATGCCTTACTATACTATGACGTTTTTTGATGTTTTTTTGCCATACAATACTATGACGTTTTTTGACCTTTTTATGCCTCACTGTAGGAAAACCTTTTGTGCTGTAATATACTGTGATGTTTTTTGATGTTTTTGGCCATACAATACTATGACGTTTTTTGATGTTTTTTTGTCATACTATACTATGACATTTTTCGACGATTTTATGCCTTACTATAGCAAGACATTTTTCGACGATTTTATGCCTTACTACAGCAAGACATTTTATGCCTTATTATACTGTGACATTTCTTGACGTTTTTATGCCTTACTATACTATCGTATTTTTTGATGTTTTTTTGCCATACTATACTATGACGTTTTTTGATGTGTTTTTGCCATACAATACTATGACGTTTTTTGATGTTTTTTTGCCATACTATACTATGACATTTTTCGACGATTTTATGCCTTACTATAGCAAGACATTTTATGCCTTATTATACTGTGACATTTCTTGACGTTTTTATGCCATACAAATCTAAGACGTTTTTTGCTGTTTTTTTGCCATACTATACTATGATGTTTTTTGACAATTTTTTGCCTTACAATACTATGACCTTTTTTGACCTTTTTATACCTCACTGTAGGAAAACCTTTTGTGCTGTATTATACTGTGACGTTTCTTGACGTTTTTATGCCTTTCTATACTATGACGTTTTTTGATGTTTTTTTGCCATACAATACTATGACGTTTTTTGACCTTTTTATGCCTCACTGTAGGAAAACCTTTTGTGCTGTAATATACTGTGATGTTTTTTGATGTTTTTGGCCATACAATACTATGACGTTTTTTGATGTTTTTTTGCCATACTATACTATGACATTTTTCGACGATTTTATGCCTTACTACAGCAAGACATTTTATGCCTTATTATACTGTGACATTTCTTGACGTTTTTATGCCTTACTATACTATGACGTTTTTTGATGTTTTTTTGCCATACTATACTATGACATTTTTTGACGATTTTATGCCTCACTATAGCAAGACATTTTATGCCTTATTATACTGTGACATTTCTTGACATTTTTATGCCTTACTATACTATGATATTTTTTGATGTTTTTTTGCCATACTATACTATGATGTTTTTTGATGTTTTTTTGCCATACAATACTATGACGTTTTTTGACCTTTTTATGCCTCACTGTAGGAAAACCTTTTGTGCTGTATTATACTGTGACGTTTTTTGATGTTTTTTTGCCATACTATACTATGACATTTTTTGACGATTTTATGCCTCACTATAGCAAGACATTTTATGCCTTATTATACTGTGACATTTCTTGACATTTTTATGCCTTACTATACTATGATATTTTTTGATGTTTTTTTGCCATACTATACTATGATGTTTTTTGATGTTTTTTTGCCATACAATACTATGACGTTTTTTGACCTTTTTATACCTCACTGTAGGAAAACCTTTTGTGCTGTATTATACTGTGACGTTTTTTGATGTTTTTTTGCCATACTATACTATGACGTTTTTTGAAAATTTTTTGCCTTACAATATTATGACCTTTTTTGACCTTTTTATGCCTCACTGTAGGAAAACCTTTTGTGCTGTATTATACTGTGACTTTTTTTGATGTTTTTTTGCCATACTATACTATGACATTTTTCGACGATTTTATGCCTTACTATATCAAGACATTTTATGCCTTATTATACTGTGACATTTCTTGACGTTTTTATGCCTTTTTATACTATGATGTTTTTGATGTTTTTTTGCCATACTTTACTACAACGTTTTTTTATGTTTTTTTGCCTTACTATACTGTGATGTTTTTTGACGTATTCATGCCTTACTATAGCAAGTCATTTTATGCCTTATTATACTGTGACATTTCTCGACGTTTTTATGCCTTACTATACTATGACGTTTTTTGATGTTTTTTTGCCTTACAATACTATGACCTTTTTTGACCTTTTTATGCCTCACTTTAGGAAAACCTTTTGTGCTGTATTATACTGTGACCTTTTTTGATGTTTTTTTGCCATACTTTACTACAACGTTTTTTAATATTTTTTTGCCTTACTATACCAAGACATTTTATGCCTTATTATACTGTGACATTTCTTGACGTTTTTATGCCTTTTTATACTATGATGTTTTTTATGTTTTTTTGCCATACTTTACTACGTTTTTTTATGTTTTTTTGCCTTACTATACTATGATGTTTTTTGACGTATTCATGCCTTACTATAGCAAGTTATTTTATGCCTTATTATACTGTGACATTTCTCGACGTTTTTATGCCTTACTATACTATGACGTTTTTTGATGTTTTCTTGCCACACTATACTATGACGTTTTTTGACAATTTTTTGCCTTACAATACTATGACGTTTTTTGACTTTTTTATGCCTCAATGTAGGAAAACTTTTTCTGCTGTATTATACTGTGACATTTTTTGATGTTTTTTTGCCATACTATACTATGACATTTTTTGACGATTTTATGCCTCACTATAGCAAGACATTTTATGCCTTATTATACTGTGACATTTCTTGACGTTTTTATGCCTTACTATACTATGATATTTTTTGATGTTTTTTTGCCATACTATACTATGACGTTTTTTGACCTTTTTATGCCTCACTTTAGGAAAACCTTTTGTGCTGTATTATACTGTGACGTTTTTTGATGTTTTTTTGCCATACTATACTATGACGTTTTTTGACAATTTTTTGCCTTACAATACTATGACCTTTTTTGACCTTTTTATGCCTCACTGTAGGAAAACCTTTTGTGCTGTATTATACTGTGACCTTTTTTGATGTTTTTTTGCCATACTTTACTACAACGTTTTTTAATGTTTTTTTGCCTACTATATCAAGACATTTTATGCCTTATTATACTGTGAAATTTTTTTATGTTTATTGCCATACAATACTATGACGTTTTTTATGCCTTCCTATATACTATGACGTTTTTTGGATTTTGTATGCCTTACTATACTATGATGTTTTTTGACGATTTTATGCCTTGCTATAATATGATGTTTTTTGATGTTTTTTGCCATACATACTATGACGTTTTTTGATGTTTTTTGCCAAACAATATTGTGACATTTTTTGACATTTTAATGCCTTATTATACTATGATGTTTTTTTGACGTTTTTATGCCTCACTATATACTGTGACGTTTTTTGGAATTTTTATGCCTTACTATGACGTTTTTCTATGTCTTTTTGCCATACTATACTAGGCCTTTTTTTTGTCAATTTTATGCCTTACTATACCATGATTTCTATTTTATGTTTTGATGCCTTACTATAGTAAGACATTTTATGCATTATTATCCTGTAATTTTTTGACGTTTTCATGCCTTTCTATACTATGACGTTTTTTGACGTATTTATGCCTAACTATACAATAACGTTTTTTGAACTTTTTATGCCTAATTGTAGTAAGACAATTATGCCTTATTATACTTTAATATTTTTTGACGATTTAATGCCTTACTATACTATGAAGGTTTTTGATGTTTTTTTTCCATACGATACTATGACGTTTTTCGACGATTTTATGCCATACTATACTATGACGTTTTTTACGTTTTTATGCCTTACTATAGCAAGACGTTTTATGCCTTATTATACTGGGAAATTTCTTGACATATTTATGCCTTACTATACTATGATGTTTTTTGACGTATTTATGCCTTACTATAGTAAGACATTTTATGCGTTATCATACTGTCATTTTTTGATGTTTTTTGATGTTTTTTTGCCTTACTATTATGATGTTTTTTGATATTTTTGGCCATACTATACTATGATGTTTTTTTTAAGATTTTATGCCTTAAAATGTTTATGCCTTACATTTTATGCCTTATTATACCGGGAAATTTCTTGACATATTTATGCCTTACTATAGTATGACTTTTCTTGATAATTTTATATCTTACTATACTATGTTTTTTCACGATTTTATGCATTATTATACTGTGACATTCCTTGACCTTTTTATGCCTTACTATAGCAAGACATTTTATGCCTTATTATACTGTGACATTTCTTGACGTTTTTATGCCTTACTAAACTATGACTTTTCTTGATGTTTTTTTGCCATACTATACTATGACGTTCTACGATGGTTTTATGTCATACTATACTATGACGTTTTTTGATAATTTTATGCCTTACTATAGTACAACAATATATGCCCTACTAAACTGTGATGTTTTTTGGAATTTGTATGCCTTTCTATCCTACGAAGGTTTTTGATGTTTTTATGCCATACTATTCTTCTTCTTGTTCTATTTTTTGACAATTTTATGCCTTCCTATAGTATGACTTTTTATGGCATATTATATTATGAAGTTTGCTGATGATTTCATGCCTTAATATAATATGACATTTTTTGACGCTTTTATGCCTTACTACGCTGTGATTTTTCATGCCTCATTTTCACAACCTCCCTGTGACTGTCGGAGTTTCCCATTGTTTTCTTTGTTTGTTTTCCCTGTCTTTCTTACCCTGTGTCCCCTCCCCCTTGTCTTTTTGTGTATGCATGTACTTCCTAGATAAGAACCTCGGCTCTCCACTCACTCATTGCCAGATTGTTCCACTCTCTATGTGGTAACACTATTTAAACGCTTTAGTGTGAATTCTGACTTCTAATTGTCTTGGATGTATCCTCACCTTACTTCACACCTACTCCAGTTCTGCTGCCTGCTCTTGTTGAAACTGTCTGCTGTGCCACCATTTCCAGCCACGCTGCTCACCTGCTGCTCCCAGTCGGACCACTCACCTGCTCCACGCCAGTCATCCAATTCCACACTCGTCCTGCAACCTGGATCTTTTGCCCCACAACATTCCCTCAGAACTCTCTCCCTCACTCATTGAACAGTTGCCAATAGGCAACTTTTATTACTACACCACTGGTTGTTTCTGTGTCTGAATCTGTATTGGGGTCCAAACAGTATTTTAACCAGAACGTAACACCATATGATATTTTGATTTTGATGATTATGATTATGATTGCCTTTTCCTATGACGTCTTATGCCTTACTATACTATGAAATTTTTATACCTTACTATAATTTGACAATTTTATGCCTTTCTATACTATGATGTTTTTTTGACGTTTTTATGCCTTACTACACTTTGACAATTGTATGCCTTACTATGGATGTATATTTATGTAACATGTCTGTAATATAAATAGACATACTAAAATACATGTTTTTATTAGCTAGACATACTGTATATGTCATTATATGATATTGTTCCAATGTCTAACAGGTTTCATATGTATTTTTTATATAGGCTATAATTTAAATATATATATGATTTTACTTCATATGTACAAATTTCATATATGGAAATTCAACACATGTACATATATGACATTCGCATATGGACATCCCTGAATGTAAATTCAGATCTTATATGTTAAGATATGTTGATGGTATTAAAAAGCCAACCTCTTTGTTTTGGAGGGATGTCGGGGTTGTTGTGTCCCTACCAATGTTGAGACCAACCCTACACCCTTGATGCATGCATGTATGGACACACACACAGCCACAGTTGCTGCTCCCCACCGAGTGTGTTTTAAACTTGGTGGGAAAAAGGCCTGTCACCAAATTAAAAGAGAGGGATGTGTGCTTGGGGTGCTGATGACTTGCTGTGTTGTGAGGCACACTCATTTTCAAACAGCCAATGTCCCATTCTATCTCCCCCTCAATTGCCTGCCATCACTCCCTGAACTATGTTCAAACCGTTAGTTTAAATGGACACTGCAAAGTATGAGGTAACGTTATTTGCAGTTACAAGCTCTGCCCCATCTTACCAGAGACATTTCAGATTCCCAATTAGGTTTGATTAAGGCATTTTTGTGGGCTGGTCCCCTTGGTAAGAGAAACTATAGATGAAAGGCAATCTTGTGTATAGTCGTGTTAGCATGAAGGTCATCCAGCACACTACTACTTCAATACTTCCTTATTTTCTCTTTATGGTCTGTCACGTCATGTGAAGCACTGATGTTTTTAAATGTGAAATGCAGAAAATGAGGGGTTTCTTTGCTATTCTTCTTATGGGTAAGAAGGCCAAAAATACTGTTTTTCCACATATAGAAAATGTCATTTTTTCTGGCAGAGCAGTTCTTTGCTCTGAGTGAACAGAAAAAATTGGATGAGTAAACATTTTTTAACATAAAATGAAAAAAAGAATGATAGGGCTAAGGGTATTATATTAATGATTCCTACAGATAAAACAGGGATAACTGTAAGATGTATTATTAAGCATGTTTTTAAGGTCATCAAAATAACAATGGTCATGGGCATTGGACTCCCTTTGTCCTCTCTGGAGGTGACATAACTGTGGGTGCATTTACATTAACCTGCTTAAATCACAATTTGAAATTGTCTAATTCAAAACAGGTAATTTAAACAAGTAAATGTTACAAAAAATGTATACGCTCACATTAGTTGGTTTGTCTTGATAAAGCAGTATTTTGCAAAATTGAAATGGAAACACTTGCCCCAGGAAGCCAGTTCCAATGTCAGACTGCTGGAAATCTGTTGTCATGTTTAATTGGAATGATGTCACGAGATGTGGAAACACAGCTTTATTCGCATAACATCTCTCAATGGAAACACAGACCATTCACCAACAGTGTTTTGTCAAGAAGTAAGAAGAATATTTCTTCTATTTTGTGCAAAATTGCACTGGTAACCCAGCTTATGACCAGTTTGACTAATCCCAAGTCAAATGTAAAATCAGAAGTGTAGAATTGTAGAGATCATTTTCTGTCAACCTGCTGTGCTTTTTTTTTAAAATTGCAGTATAGTAAGAAAGGGTCAAAGGGTGTTTGAATCCTTAGGAAAATCAAAGAAAATGATTATCACTAAAGGCCTCTCCACAGTGGCCTCTCGAGACAGTGAAAAAAGAAATAGAATGGGAAAATGTCTGGTACTTGTCAATCCATGTTGAAAGTCCTATTGTAGAGGCCTGAGAAACATCCTCTAACAGATTTGTGCCAGATCATTGGGGACACTGGTCCCTAGTCTCAGGTTCACTGAGAAGTTAAAGACAAGCATTAGACCCTCTGCCACTGGACAACTCCTTATCTAAACACTCTTACTCTTGCAGAACGCATTCTTAAGTGGCAATGATGGGCAGACTGGGTAGGAGTAAAGGGTAGTGATGTTGTATCTTTGATGGACAGTTTGGATTTGATAAGGAGCTGCGGTGCCAGCTGTACTGTCATCAGTAAAGGAGAGAGAGAGGCCTGCAGCTGGCCTGAGGTGACCTTGTCAAACCTGCTGAATAGGAGGTTTAATTGGTTTGCCCTCCTCCTGGTTCATTTCAACCATTTGGTCTAACGGCTTATGCATAGAAAATGTTTCTCATTGCATTCCCCATCTCTTTCACACTAATATGCCACAGCTTGATTTCAATTCCCTCCCTGTTGGTGTTCTCTCCTCCCTAATTTTTTTTTTTTGCCTTTTCTGTGTCTTTGGGCATTTCTACTGCCAACCTAACTGTAAGCCCAGATGGCCCCCATTTAGTGTATTGAGGATGGATAAAAATGTGTGGTTTGATTCAGTGTTTGATATCAACAAACTGATTCTATAATTCCCACAAAATCTGCAGTGCAGTTGAGTCTTATGTGTGCATCATGCACCAAGCAAAACACATTCTGGTCCATTAGCTGACTACCTTACAGTGGAGCCTTCATACATTATTGTAACCACACTTTGACAGATCCAATTGCAACAGGCTGCTACTGTATAAATGGTCTGTGTCTGGGAACAGAACATTTTTTAAAGTGGTTATGGATCTATGTGCATCTTTATCCATGTATACAGAATGTTCCAGGTGTTATTCTCACATTTAAAGGGGACATATTATACTCCTTTTCAACAAGTTTAAATAAGTCTCAGAGGTCCCCAAAACATGTCTTTGAAGTTTCTTGCTAAAAAATCCACTCCGATCCTATATTTCAGCATGCCTGTAAACCCCTCTTTTTCAGCCCTGTTCAGAACAGGCTGTTTCTGTGTCTGTAGCTTTAAATGCAAATGAGCTGTGCCTGACCACGCCCCTCTCCGGAAGGGGATTCAGCTTGGGCTTCTGGCACCATGCTGTAATGCTTACGGTGACCGTGACCGGTGACCTGGGTCAGAAGCGCTTTGGTTCAACCATACGACTTTTATTCAGAATCTGACCCAGAGGGAAAGGCTCCTGAAGAAGGTCAAACTCTACAACTGCAGCACGACATTTCTGAATGGTTGGTAGCCAATTTTGTGTATTTTGACTTTACATTTTCAGTTTGTTGATGTGTGCTGGCACACAGTTACCAACATGTAGCTAGGTAGCTAATGCTAATTGTTACTGTCTGTCATTACTGGGAGCTCTTTTGGTAAATAAGCACAATTTTGAATTGTGTAAGGTAGTTATCTGTCATGCCTCCTTAGATATACTTTTACAGTCTATGAAAATGTTTGTTGACTGAGGACTGCTACAGGTGTTCAATGTCGAGACTTGAAAGATACATTAATAGATGCTGACAAAGTAAATCATTTTTATTTTATTCATTTTTATCCATGTTTTGAGCAGAGGTGCTCATCATGACATCTTCCTTTATGTAGTAAATTTATTTTGTGTATTACAATGAAAGCTGTAAATCAGCATAAACATGTCTGTAAGCAACATTAATCTTTAATCAAAGACAAGGCTGTGCAGTGTTTTCTACACTACACTGTTGTCAAGCTCCACATTATATGCAATAAGTGACATGTTATAAATTACCTATTTTATATGTGCTTGATATGTAGCCAAGCTTACTTCTTACCCACCTTAGCTCCACTGTCTGTCAGTTTTTGAATTTCATAAGCTTTATATTCTGGTGAATATTACCATTTTTTTCTATATTTTGGATGGGTGATCCTGTGGAAACTGTGCAACCATGCCCACAGAATCTGAGAATATCTGCTGCTAGTAGATGCCTCAGGTAGCATTCTCACTAGACAAACTAATCAGAGAGAAAATCACTGGAGTGGGCGATCATGGAGGATCATCAACTATCAGGCCTTATGCTAAACTTCACTGTATAACTTCTTTTATTGTGCAATCTTGATTTCACAAAAACGCTTAAACCGCCTCCTTTGTACCTTATGCTCTAGTTCCCTTTGTACCCAAGCACCAGCTGTAGACCTTCCAGCTGAGTTACACAATTTTATGAAACACCCTTTAGCCAACTCTATATGTTACATATATCTGGATGCTTTTGCACTTATCCATTTGAGTTCTGACTCTAGTGTGCCAGCATCTGGCAGTAGATTTTTTTTTGGCATTTAAGGAGCAGTTTTCATCAGGGCTGTCAGCTGTGTTGAATAACATGCCATATAAGTGAATTTGTAATAAGAAAAAAAAATATTTGAGAACTCTGATCCTACTGGTTTTCTTAAAAAAATATCATTAGAATATCTTAAATGAAACTACGATAGGTTTATTGTCTTTTTTTGCATTCATGGATGATGAAAATCTGGCTCGAAAAAACTGAACCTTTCTTCTTGGAACCCAATTTTGTGCAATACAAAACACATCTATAGTATTTATCTGAATAGAGATAATGCAATATCTCTAGAAGAGCAAACTCAGAGCGGAGTATATAATGAGGAAGAGAAGAAGGTTTCCACTTTTACCTAGGGAAATACTGTGAATTGGATGGCAAGGATTATGTTGAAAATATAAAAATTCCGAGTAAATCCTTGTACAGTAGTAAAGCACAAATTGTTGGGACCCTGTGCGGCCCAGTGACACATTGTTCCTGACAGTTGACTGAACAAAGCTAGAGCTATGCAAGTCTGTATGGGTGCAGACTTAAAATCATATAGTTGTAAAGCAAGAATCAGCTAGAATTTAATGCTGTACAAAACCAATGCTTATGGGAGTTAGTATGTATAATTCAGCACTGGTAAGAAACTCAATATTGATAAATGACAGAAGACAAAAATCAACAAATAAAGGAAGGAAATACTCACAACTCTCTATCTCAAGTGTACAGTTTTGCTCATCCAGTGGATATCTTCTTAGATCCATCATACAAGCGGCAGTGGTTGTGATCCTGAAAAGATATGACACAACGATTGTGGTAGAGTCTGACCAGAAACCCATTGTTTGTTGTTTTCAGTAGAGGAATGGCTGTAGTCTCCAGTATCTTTTTTGTCCCTGTATGTAGACAAGGGTAATCAAAACTGACTGATCCCAGCAGACACTGTAACGTCAGAGAGGCATTGGACCCTAACCACTCTAACATCGGACAGACATTAGATTTTGGTTGGAATTGAAAATTGGGTTCGCATCAAAACCCGGCCAACGTTGGCCAATTGTCATTGTGACATTTAGCAGACATATAGCTTTTTGTTCATGAGCAGAATGTCTGTATTTTATTTCAAGATGGCATTGGCATGTGACATTTAGGAGATGTTGGATTTTGGTTACCTAGAAATGCAACTGAAAACCAATAAAATATTATGTTAAATTAACGTTGGCATTAGACGGTCTGACATTTAATTTTGGTCACCTGACATCACATTCTACATTCAACCATATATCAATGTCTAACAGGGTTGGTGGCCGGATGAATACCTGCAGGGATAACAAAGAGACTGTTAGAAGTCTGACGCTAAATCATCACTGGATAGCAGTTACACACAACAGTTGTATAGAGAATTTATGACCAAACCTTAAAGCCCCTCTGAAGAGAACTTGAAGTTCGGCAAACTTTGGTAACCCCTGAGCTCTGTCATCTCGTCAGCTACCTGTTCATGCCACTTCACTGTGAACTGTGGCGAAACGTGAGTATTAGAGCTATAAGCCTTCAACCAACCAATCAGTCAGCATTGCAGTTAACAGCTGACTCTTTTTATCTTGGTTGATGGCAATCAGTTTAAAGCTTGTGCACGCATGAAGATATAAATGCTTAAACCTTTGTTGCCATGCTACACATCATTAGCTCAGATAGATTCCACAATTCAACTCTTCAGTCCATTTTACAGAAAACAGTAGTTCAAAAGTATAATCAATTCAGATTTACTGGCAAACCAGCAAGATGGTGAAACGGTGCTGAACTCTTGAAAAAAAGAAAAATCTGACAGGATAACTCTATTTTCATAAATAGAAGAGAATAATTATTAAAAAACAGAGATTATATATTAGATTTAAAATGCTGATATGTTTGGCCTTCTTTGAAGGCCTAGAAGGCCCTGAGCGTTCCCCCATGAATTTGAGAATGATGTATTCTCAGACCTTTTGAATAAGGTTTATAAATGATTATGGGAAAATGTAGCCTAATTTAACTAACAACAAGAATTCTGATTAAAATTCATATTGTCTACATAACCAAAGGTAACTAAATTAAGACTTTAAATCTTCAAAGACTCTACAGGACAATACATTTCAAGGTTTGGGAGTGGAAGTGGCAGTGGGAACTCCATTGAGGATTACAGGGCAAAAGCTAATGCTTATGTCCCAGGATAATCCTGTGGGTCCTCTATTAGGCCCCACCTGATATGTGAGTCACATCAAGGATCAAACTCTATGGGACAGTGGTAACCGCAGAGATAACAGACGTATGTCGAATGAAACGAAACGCATTACAACCTGACGTCATCTTACTTTTTAAGTCAAGATTATTATTCATATGAAGTGACACCTCTAGTGCTACCAGTGATAATAATATTTGAAGTAGAAGCAGCAGCAGAAGAAGAAATAACATATTTCATATTAAGGAATTGAGTTTATCATTTCGATTTCTAAAATATTTATAATTCTTAAAAATAGCTGTTGAATAGATCTGTTCTGACATCATGTGGTCACTACAAAATCTCATTTTAACTCACTTGTGTTTCTTTTCTTCAGGTTGACCAAGATAAGAGTGAGATTTCCCAGGCTTTCTGTGAGTGTTAAGTTTTGGCAAAGTTGTCCACCCCTCTCTCTGCTGATTTGAGTGACATTGCTTTGCTTTGTGAACGTTGTTGTTGAGTGTGAAAAGTTGTATGAATAAACAGGAAAAAAAGAGATCATGGGAGGTTCTTTTATGTCTGTCTCCACTTAGAATCAAAAGTGCTTTTAATGTTTTAAGCTCTCAAGTTTTACTTGACAGGGAATTGTATATGAGGTGCTGGCATGGCTACACAAACACAGAAAATATAAGACGAAGATTTATTGGGAGGCCTTGATCTTTAAGCTAATGAAATTATCTCCCTTCTACATCTCAAGACACCAATGAAGTTTAATGACCATAGCATTCAGAGAATATATTAAGTATCATACATATAAATAAGCCAGAGACTACTCCTTTGGTAATGCTATGTAAATCAAGGGAGTTATTTTTATTGTGTATAGCATGGGAGTAGTGGAGTAGGCCTCAAACACACCCCTGTTTATTTCATCCCGACAGTGTTCATTAACAAAAGATCTCACAGTTATCGTTCAGCTAAGACGTTTCATCTAAGGAAACACTTGAAATGACAAATGTAAATCATATTATCCTGTAACGGACTGAAATGGGATCTAGCTATCATCTCCAGCACCTGAGGTGACGCATATCAACCCTACCTGACTCTATGGAGTATGTTGACAAAAAGAAAGATCAATAAGGCTGTAGATTATTATCTTCATTTCAACTGGGATGGCCACAAGGGTGATTGTATAGACAGGTACAAGAGTTTTGAGGCAAATGGGACAGTGGAGCATAAAGCTGACTCCTGAGGCTTAACTATTTCATTTTCTCTCTGGCAGAATCCGATATAGACATAAAAGAATGGCATCAAGTGGGCTGTAGTAGACTCCAATTCAATGCAGTCAGTGATGAGAGACACCATGATTATGTTTTTAGTACTTCAATAAGGAGGAAACTCTGTCTAGATTTACTTTCTATTTGTTTAATTATTTCCATTCATTTTTTTCAGTTTTAGTAAGAAACACGTCATGATTTCATCTTAGACTTTTTGAACTCATGAGTTTTAGTCTACATGAGATGAAGTAGCCAAATGATTTATATAATCAAAATGGGAAAGTCATTGATACAAGTTAATTCAGTATCATGTGGATTATGTTACACTTGGGTTGTCTTTATGTGTCAAACACATAACTGTGATTTTTATTTAAAGCTTCTCTAACTTTTGATGGATTGTGACAAATGAACTGCGAACAAAACAAATCAGTTTAAATCTGGACTATCTATGGCCTGATTGCTCATAACCCTAATCTAATATTCTAGAAGAAACGTTCTAGCATGATAAGTGCTTTTATAATAGCTTCAAACAGCAGTGGCCAAAGAGCTATAGCCTTCTGCTTTCTTGCCCCTATCGTATTCTGTGTAATAGCATTTAGCCTTCCAATTGCTATCAAAACAAATAGACAGGGGTGGATCATAAAGGACAATAACAGCAGCCAGCCATGAGTCAGTAGATAAGGTTATGTTGTCCATCAGACTTTGTGAAGGGAACATAAGGACGAGGCTGTGAGTAATAGGCTGCCATTCTTTCCTTGGCTCTGTTCTTGTGTGAGAACTTGACTCCCACTGAGGGAGTTGCCACAGAGCAGCACAGCATGGTGGGTAATCGTCTAGGCACACCTGACAACATAGATAAATTTGTGCCAGAGGAGAGGCTCATCTTGAGTCCAATCCTCTGTGTTACACAGCAGAGATAATCACCCTTGTGTGTCTCTGTGCCTCTATCACTCTCTTTTGCTCTCTTCTCTTTCTCTTTCTCTCTCTCTCTCTCTCTCTATTTCTCTCTCGCTCTCTCTCTCACACACACACACAACACACACACACACACACACACACACACACACACACACACACACACACACACACATACTATTCCATTATTTGTACCATCAGCCACTGGAATGCCAATCTTTTTTTGCATCCCATAATCTATGCATTTCTAAACCCCAAGCCATCCAAGATTTATGCACTTGCATATTGGACAACAACTCAAAATATTGTGCGTGATATGATTGGCAGAAAGCTTTTAAAATGATGATGCAGAAATACGACATTACTTTTCACAAAGCTCTTGTGGTCCGTTTTTCATATGCCTTTTGGAAAGGCATCCTGTGCTGTCTGTAAATCATCTGTATCAACGTCCAAGCTCACCACAGGCACCATATGGTGAACAGGTGGGTCCACACCTGCCCAAATCAAAACAATCTGCATGGTAAACTCAAAATAAACAAGAATAAGGAAGTTCACCGTTGCTTAAGTTCTTCAATTCGCCATATTATTTTCTAACAGTCGTGCCTCTCTAACAAACAGTTAGTTATGGAGCACTGTAGCACCAGTTCCTGTTAGCCTCCACAAAAACAAACTGAGTGTTCCAAAAAGTGTGCAAAAATCTACTGGATGCATCATAACTTAAGCGTGCTGATGCCAAACAACTGCACTGTGAGTCCTGGACACGCAATTACATTATGTTTCATTACATGTTCTCATTGTACTTGGCATATAGGAGAATGTGTATATTTGGAGGTAAACTACAGTATATATTTAAACCAAATGACTGTGTTTGCATTGTGGTAAATGAAAGGACAGATGATTCAGAAGCTGTATACATGTAGGTGACTGAATAATCAATTTTTGAGGGAGATTGTAAATTGAAGAATACAGACTAGGATGGCAAAAAAAATACTCTTACACTTGCCAGACACAGTGTGTCAGTATCAGTGAAACCTTAACATCATTGCATTTAGGGGTTCAAATCAAAAGTATAGTTTTTTTTTTTTTTGCAGTTTATAGTATGGGCCCATTAAAGTTCCTAAATAAAGAAATTATTATATTGCTCACTAATTGGTTTTAAAACTGTGTTTCCTGGCAAGCAACTTCTTGAAGTAAAATGATTGTCCTCTCCAGAAAACCAGCAGCAGCAGCATAAATTTGTTCCTAGACCTTGTGTTTACATTCAGTACAAAGCATCTAACTTCAGACAACTTCACATCCCTTCTCCTAGCAACAGTCACACTGGTTTCTTTTAACCAAACTTTGACCATGATCTGAAGTAGTTTTAATTGTTACAAAATTTTACTAAACATCTAATTTTGTAATTTGCGTAGGCCTGTGAAGACTTGTGGCTATATTTGCATGAAGGGAGGGCAGCAAGGCAAAAGAGACCACAGGAGTGAAATAACAAAAAGATAGATGAGAGAAAATTTGAGGACAGAGGGTGTCAGTTGAGACAGAGAGGGGGACTATCATAGTGGCACCTTTTAATAGCAATAAATGAGTTCAAAGGGAAGAGTTCTAACATTAACATTCTGTTTCATATTACACACCTCAGGGGTTTCCACCCCCCACAGTGAGACGGGAAGGTTGTTTGAGCCTAAGAGGTTTAGATGGATTCCCCTTTTCTTTCTCTGTCTTTGTCAGCGTGTATTTCTCTCTGATGGATTTACTGCTGGTGATGGGGCTCTGTGGCTTCCAAGTGTTTAACCAAGGAGTAAATTGCCGGTTACTTTCTGGCAACTTTCTGATCTCTGTGTCAAGATGGAGTCAGTGGTGTAGTAATGAGAACAAGAGCCTGTGGCAGAATCTTTGAACAGATCGTGTGGGAAAGGTAAAGGTTATGCATGTTTGTGTGGGGTTATGTGTGTGCATTTGTGTTTGTTATGTCGCTGTCACTCTGTGTAAGTTCCTGCTTGTGCTCGCAGCTGTCTGGCTCTCCATTTACCCTCACGCACTTTCCCGCTTGTCCCATCCATTAAATGATGCACAGCCGCATTTCCTGCCCCGTCTTAGTATAGCCCTCCGTTGCTTGGTTACTGCCTCAGGACAGTGCCAACCACACCAACTGAGCCCCATATGTTGCATCACCTGCAGTGACCGTCCATATTTACCAGACGGTGCTTGAAGACTCTGTTCCTGGATGGATCAAACTTGTGAGGTCAAATCAGGGCCAAGTAGCCTTAAGGGATTCCAGCAGTCATTGGAATTCGGGCCAAGCAAATGTGTTGACTGTTGGTCACATACTTGGAACAGACGTGCTTGTTCGACTTCACTGAATCAACTTCTTTACCACTCACTGTTCTGTAACCCTCCACTCCCGTTGCTGCATCTGTTAAAGGGTCCATATTTTCTGGCATTTTATATAAAGTTTTAATATTCATAAGATGATATATTTGTGGTTTTAAGAACCAAAAACCATCTCAATATAGTTTTGCATCTCCTCTCTCACACTTCTCTCTGGAGCTCTAGCAAGAATAGGACGTTTTGTGTCCCATCTCTTAGCGTCTCGTCTGATTGGCTAATTGGCTACTACTTTAGCTTGGTAAAACTCACCAGTAAATGCAAATGGCCATTGTCAATTGGCACTGAAATGAGCCAAACAAACAACAGTCAACTTTAGACTAAAAGGCTCTGGTATTTCAGAAACAGTAAACTTTGGCTACTGATCTCTGATATTAGTACTGTCCTTGGGGAAGGCTGTGCAACGATATATTGGCCTCCTGACATCCAATGACTGCACAGCCTATATATATATATATATATATATATATGTTGTGACATCACAAAGTTACAGAAGTCCTGACGGCTAGTTTTCAAGCACAATTTCTGAATGCGGGCGGTGTGGATTTCTCTGTGGACTGAATGTTTTGATACTTTCACAGTATATATATAGCACTTAGACCCGCTTTATAATCAAATAAGACAGGGAAGTCTCACTTTCTACAATATGGGACCAAACTAACATATGCTAACAGTTCAAATAAGTCCAGCATTGAACTATTTTCCTGTAGCCATGTTATATATTAAACTATTATAGAAAATGTATTTAGAAGTTAAAGTTAAACATTATTATCATATGTTATCAAAATGGGCGTTGAAACGAAACAAACAAAAAACACATTAAACACTGAAATGATTCTTACATTAGATCAGTAATAGTACCAATCTGAAAGAGACCATTCTGAATAATAACTACATTTTCTTTTAACACATTTACTTTCATCAAAGATTGACTTTTCTTGACTTTTCACAGCCTAACAAGAAAACAAAGGGAGTAGGATGCCCACAGAATCAAATCACTTGGATGCTGTAACAATAGATATTTAACAAGAAAATATTATGTTTGTCATTTACTGTCAATGTTTTTTCAACCTGATATTGATCATTAAAGTCAGACATTACTTGAGTATGCTAATTTATCTAATTTACTATCAAAAAAGCTCGTTATCTATGCAATCTTGCGGCAGTCCCCCTGTACTCATTAATCCCCAGTGATGAACACACAAGTCAGTTCAACAATTAACCCTGATGAAGAACAAAGGCAAGACCCCTCCTTCTGATGTGCTTTCTCGGGCTTAACCTGCCTGAAAAACACAGAGAGAGCACTTTTGTTGTTTGTTGACACTTCCTTTTACATTATCATTATATTATTTCCTGAAGTCAATTTCTGCTATTTACTGTTGTGTATTCACAGCAAAAAGAATGCCCTTGAAATGGTGGGTTTAGTTTTGATGATCAGTGTGGGGGTTGGTACAAGGTATGTGGAAAGAGAACACTAGTTTGCCTGTCAGTAGATGTGTGCAAATTAATGCATAACCACCCCACAAGAAGGGTCAGTGCTGTTTGCCTTTGCGCCACCATAATAATGAATCCCTGGGATGAATTGGCAGTTCAATGGCAAATACAGTGTGTGTGTGTGTGTGTGTGTGTGTGTGTGTGTGTGTGTGTGTGTGTGTGTGTGTGTGTGTGTGTGTGTGTGTGTGTGTGTGAGTGTGTGTGTGTGTGAATATGCATCAGCTGTTTGTACATTTTATGTGTGTGGCTTCCTCTATTATCAGCATCTATGGAGTCGCTGCATCCAATTACTTTTCCAATAAACAGCCTCAATGAAAAGATTCTCCTTTTCACAATGCATCCTGCTGTTTGTGTGTGTACAAATAATTCGTCCACTATTCCCTTATTAAAGTATGTATATTGTATTTCTGTAACAAATGAACTATTAACTGTGATGCACAGATTATTATTTGCGTCACTAAGGGCCAAAGGTCGGAGGAAGTGGTTGTAGGGAATCACCTTTTTTCTCATCACGCTCACCTTGAAACTTCAGAATTTTGTCATGTAAAAATGATTCATTCTTTAGTTTCTAATGAACAAAACAAATCTGAAAAATATTCACTGAAGCGATTTCATTAAATTGTAATCACTATTCATTAGGTATAGTCTGAGGTTGGTCATGAAATAACATTGTTCTCTGCAAACTCTGATAAAACACTTTAACAGTTCTGGTCAAAATTGTTGGCACTCCTGGATTTCAAGTACATAATTCCGAATATCTTTAGAAATAAATGCAAATGAACAAATTTTGTACAACCAGAATATTTTTAATAAAATGCCCAAGGTTACTGAACAAAAGAAAAAAAACAATTGCATAATGAGATAATATGAACACAAATGTACTCCAGACACAATTATTGGCAGCCTTCACTAATACCTGGCTCCAGCACCTTTTGGCAACAATGACAGCCTCTAAATGTTTCTTGTAGCCACCTATGCACTATGTCTGCTGGTAGGTTCTGCCACTCTTTCATTGCTATGTGTTCAAGCTCTTAAAAGTTTGCAGGAGTCATTTTTGCAGCTGCAGATTTCAGCTTTCTTCAAAGATTTTCAGTGAAATTTACATCATGACTTATTGCTGGCCAGTTTAAAACATCCATCTTTTCCTTTTCAACCATTCTTTTGTTCTGCTGGATGTGAGTTATCAGCCATTGTGCTGCTGGAAGACCCAAGACCGTCACCTCAAACCTAGTTTTCTGACACTGGTTAACACTTTTTGCACTAAAAGGCCATGGTGATCTTCTGATTTCATCATTCCTTTGATAGATTCAATGCCTCTAGTACCAGAGACAACAAAGCAGCCCCACAGTATGATAGAGCCTCCACCATGTTTTACTGTAGGTAGAGCGCTGTTTTCCTTGTGGGCTTCATTTCATCACCTATACACAAAATGATGCACTGCATTCCCAAAGAGCTTTTCTTTGGTTTCATCTGTCCATAAAACATCATCCCAGCAAGACGCTGGCTTATTCATGAAAGTTCTTCTAAACATCAGTCTTCCCTCTTTGTGCCTGCAGTACCCTCCTTGGCCTTGGCCCATGGAGCCCTCCTTGGTTTAGTGTGCAGTGTATTTCACGGGCCGAAACCACCACTCCAGATTGCTCCAGGTCAGCCTGAAGTGCTTTAGAGTGGTGTTTTTTGTTTTTCCACAATCCGCACCAGCCCTCACAAACTTTTCTCATTGTATTTCACCTTAGCGTCACATTCCTGGGAGCATCTTAACTGTGACTGTGAAACTTTCTCTATACCATTACGAACCGTTGAAACATTGATTTCAAGATTGGCGTTGGCGATCGATTGCCTTGTAGCTTTTTGGAATTGTTATGTTTTGTGATAATAGCATTTCTGATGCTCTCAGACAGCTGCCCTCTGCGGTAAAACCATCAATCATTGGTTAATTCAGGTCGTGTGAATGCAGAAAATTAAGCACAGGCAATCGAAAGGTTGCCAATAATTGTGTCCGGGGTACATTTTTTGTCTTATTTCATTGAAGATATTCAAAATTATGCATTTGAAATCCAGGGTGCCAATACTTTTGAGCAGGACTGTACAATATTTTTGGGAACGATAGTGTTTCACATAGTTTTCCATATCATAGCTGCTTTTTTTTTCCTGTAGATGACTTGATGCTTGTCAGGAAATGATGTGCTGTAACTGTTTTTTCAATGAATAACAGTTTTCTCCATCTGCCCAGCAACTCTGTGCAACAACTCTGCTGGCTGTCTGGCAACCTCAAAGTGATGGCTAGCCTCCAGGTAATCACTGAGCCAGGCTGTTGTTCACCTAGAAATACTTCCAACATGCAGCTCCTCGTAAAACCACAAATTGTTGTTTGCACATTTCAATTTGTGTACAGACTAAATAAATGAGACGCTACATATTGATTAGTGATCTGCACAGGTCTTGCTGGGTTTGTTTGGACAGAGCTGCGCTAGCTGTCCCCCCCCCCCCTTGCTTCCAGTCTACATTCAAAGCGCAGCTTGTCTTCTCTTTGCTCTAGTTTCATCCTAAACTCACTGATTCCCCAAAATGTCAGACTATTCCTTTAATGTCCCTGAGTTAGGATGCTGAATATATGTATTAATATTGTGTTTTTTAATTCATATATTTTTCCTTGATATGTCAGAGTGTAGAAATTATCATTCACATAACCCACATTATTAGAATTCATATTTCATTTTCTTTGGTCTTTGGTTTTACTACATGTTTCTGCAATCACCCAACTGTCATTGCAAGGACCATTAAGGTTTCATGTCCTCTAATCTAATTTATTGCCGTAATATATTAAATAGCAGCGTAATTTTTATTAGGCTTTGAGGGGACAGTAATATGCTGTATCTGCATGTGCTGCATGGATTTATGAGCACTCATTGACATGCACAAGATCCTATGACCCAATTTAGGATTTGTAAAAAATCTGGTCATCCTACTTACATGATATTGAGTGTCAAGGGTGATGGATTTCTTCTCCCAGTTTCAATCTAATCCCACTTGATCCAAAGTAATATTTGCGCTGACTTTGTGTCATAACTTCTGCTGCGCAATGTAAATGCTCAGACCCATATTCCAAGTGATTATGGATTTTTTCATTTGCATATTGGATTCAGAGGTTGGGTTGATACCGCGGGTTATCCGTTTTAACCCAAATGGCCAGACTCAAGGAAGATTTGTACTATTGGAGTTCTATTTCAGTATAATCTGACCCTCACAATCTGCTGCTGCCCGTCTAGCTTTCTTCTGTGTGCTTGTGTCCAATTTTATGTTCCAGACAATGCGCACATTGTCAGTGACGTAAGAGAGAATGATCACGCACCATTCTTATTAAATGAATAGCCGAAGTATTAGATGTCAAATTGATGTCCCAGGGGACTGACGCTATTCAGGGGGCTGTAATAAACCAACAAAAACATCACCAAACAACTTCAAAACCCACCAAGCAGTTTTCTTGATGCTGTGTTTACTGTGTGTAGGAATCTGATGTGTAATGCTTTGCTTTTTCATTAGCTCCAGCTTTGATCCAGGAGGAATGGTTATGATAGTGAACCGACACAGTAAAGTTTGACAGGAGGATTTGGTTTTGACCAGGGGGTTTCTAATTTATCCTGGAGGCAATAAAATGCATCAATGAACATAAAAAAAACAATTGTAAAAAGTCTAATTGTGATTCACCTGAAGAACATGGTGCCGGTCGTAACAATACACCCAAGGATCTAATTACTGTGCTTTTGTTCAGCAGAAGAATAGTCAAAGGGTTATAAAGCTTTTTAAAGAGGACTATAATACAGAACTGTATCTTTTTTTCCTGTTGAGAAGAAAAAACTCAAGGCCTTAGCACTAGTTCTGCGGTGAATAAAATGTGAAAGAGACCAGCTTTAGTCAAAGAAAATATCATGTTAAGAGGGCAAGTTCTCTTCTTAGACGGCTTATTTTCTCTTCTTAAAACCTGTCTTTTTCTTTAATAACCACTTTTCTTTATCTCTTTATCTCTAAAGAATCTGATTGGTCTTCCTTCTCCTCCTACACACTCACCATATCCACCAACTATCTAGCCTTTTGTTTGGAGTCAGAGCTACTTGAACTTCGACACAAATATTGGCAGAGATGTTTCTTTGGTTGACGTGGAGGCAGTTCAAGAGACATAATGTAACCTTGTGTAAGAAACCTGAACTAATTATAACATGCTGAGTACTGTAACAGGGGCAGTGTGTGAGTAATGAAGACAGACAACATGGATGAAGAAGACCAAAGAGAGCAATGTTGGCATGATTTCTTTCTAATCGTCTCCTTAACGCCCCTCTCTCTCTCTCCTTCTTTGTCTCATTGTCTCCCGCTCTCTCTATTTCATTTCACTCTCCCACAGCAGTGCCAATGCGCTGCCATGATGGCCATTAAGATGTTATGGTTTTCAATAACTTTTTATAGAGTTTGTGCATCAGAGACCTATTTGCAAAATGAACTGATGAGACATCAGTGAGGTGTGAGAAGTGCACTGTCATCATGTTAACTTTGAGAGGTTGAACCTCAGTGGAACGGGTCAATCATTTCATAGAATAAAATAGTGGGGTTTGTTTTTGGCAACAGGAAAACAGTTGTGACGTGTCATATCAACATATCAAATATGCAAATGTCTCATCTTGGGGAAAGTGGCCTCCACGAAGAAGTGTTTACAAAGAAAAAGATCAAACCTGATGTTTGGTAAAAGTTGCACTCCAGTCTGTAGCTGGGAATGTGTCAAAAAACTTGCTGAATGTTGAAAGCTGTCATTGTCTGACAAACTCATCCATCACACTACGTTTGAGGAAACTAAAAAGTACAACCATATGCTCTTTAGTTGTTCTTTGGTAGGATGCATTACTAAGATGAATGATGTTTCAATCATCTGACAAGACTGCATTCAAATTGTCAATGTTCACGTCTTTGTTCGGAGCATTTTATGATTGAATGGAAGAAGAAAAGGTCTTTGAGGGACTATCAAAAAATGTTCTTTTTCCTCTCAGCCTCTGACAGCGGTGTATTGGTGCACGTATATGATTAACATTGGAGTCGGAAAACTGCGCAATAACAGGGCAAATAAGAGAGAAAAAGTAACTGTACAGCTTAGAAACCATGGGCAGACTGTGTTCTGTTAGCAGTGGTTTTGAAAAGTAAGAATCACACCAGCATCTAAACTAACTGACATGACATTTACAGGAAGGTTTTCAAGCTGCAGCTGACGCACGCGCCGGTTAGCAAACTGATGTAAGCATTGCAACTTTCCTGGGTGTTATATTTCATTTTAATTTCAGTTAAACTTAATACTTTACACCTGTAAATATTCTTAGTACTTTTTCATACTGTTGGTGGTGATGTAAATTATGCAGAGTCCCTGCAAAGGAGTTGAGTTTAGTACCACAGAAGCATTTAGTTGGTAATGTGCACATGTCCTGCAAATGAGGACACAAGTAGGTCACTTCATCAACATTATAGTTTTCACTCAGGGGTGATATTGCACCTCACATCAGTAGTTTTTTTCATCTGGCTCTAATGAGCTAATTACTGACTGAGACCAATGCAGCAATTGTTGACTCATTGTTTTATTAAAGTTGGTAGAAGTTTGATTTTCCTCCCAGGTTGTTTATTTGATTTTAAAAATAGAAAGTACAAAGGATTAAGTGGGAAGTGTTTGACAACATGAAGTGGAAATTACAACAATTTGCGCAGCGTAGTCTATCATTATCTGGTGCCGTATTCATGCAGCATGTGGCAGATATGTTTTTTTTTTTTTTTGTTTTTTTCTGTTTGTTTGGACATGTGAAATATCTAAGCCCCTAGTCTTGTTGTGTAGTCAAAAGTGTTTTTCCAAGAGATTAAAATCTCACCTTAGACCGTACAGTACGGTGCCGTCCGGGTGCAGTCGGATCATTCTATTTTTCACTGTGACACCGTGGACGAACGATTTCTTGTCGTTGAGGAAGTAGGTGTCGGGAACCCACAGCTGGTCAGCCACCCGGTTATCTAAGGTCAGGTTGAGGGGGATCTCAGAGTAGGACAGCCGCTTGTCTCGCCAGGCCTGCTGGAAGTACATCGTCAAAGTGTAGTCCTGTAAGTGCACAGAGAGGGAGCAAAGGAGGACGGAGACGGGGGGGAAAAACAGAGGGGAGGGGAGACAGATGAAGTCGGGGGGAACGCGGCCAAGAGAGGGAGGAAGAGAGAGAGAGAGAAGAGATTGAAGGGACGGTTACTCCAAAAAAGCAAAACATTTTACACAGCTGCTCCACTGCAAGCTTTCAAATTAGACCAGACTCGCCTTCAATATTGGATGAAGTTCACTTAAAAGCAAACGGAACAGTAGCAGTACAGTACAAAAAACTCAGTACAAAGCAATGGGGAATTCCTTCCATTCATAGAAACATGAGGTAAAGACAGACAGTGTGAAAGAATGTGTATGTATCAAAGAAGGGGAGACAGACAGAGATAGAGAGACAGATGGGTTTGGGTTTGGTGTGTGTGTGTTTGTGTGTGTGTGTGTTGTGTGTTTGTCAGTTTGGGTCTGTTATGATAAAGGGGGTGAAGCATATGTGCGTGGCTTGCTCGGTTGGTTTTAATGTGTGTGTGTTTTTGTGTGTATATGACATTCATACATACACACAAAGAAGAGAAAGAAAGGGAGGGAGAGAGAGAGAGAGAGAGAAAGAGAGATAGAGATAGAGAGACCACATGTTCCAGACAAATGAAAATACCCTCCGAGCAACCTCAAAAATCTGTTTTACAAAATATCTCCTATATGCTCTATTTGCTTTGTCAGTAGCTGTCTTTCTGGGATTAAGTGCTGTTTGTGAAATGAGTGCACTATGTCGTACTTGCATAACATATTCACCCATTTCCCTCTGTTTGTTCTTCCCAGAACTAGAATGGTAGACCATCCCCTCACATCACATCAAGTCGTGCACAGACAGCACAAAGCCTTTGAGGGACTGTATATGTCTGCTTTACATAGCACAGTCAGGCATTAAAGTCTGATGAACATAATATCCATTCTCCCAGCAGCAGTGTTACTAAGGCTAGCTCATATTATGTATTTATTATATATTATTCATTTAATTTATTGGGACACTTAAAGGTACCCTGTGGAGGTTTCCAACCACTGGTTATGCTGCAGAGCAATATTTCTGCGCGCATGCAATGCAATACGTATTTGAGCTTACGGGCCATGATTATCGGCAGTTGGTGGAGACAATGCGCCAAATCAGGAAATCAGATTTGCGAACAGCAAGGGAAATGAAAAAATGTGAAAACATAACTATTTCATGAGATAAAAAAAAAACAAACAAACAAAATTCCTAATATATAGTTCAGTCAATGCATTGTAATCTTAAAATTCTAATTCAAATTCATAGTCAGATCACTGATTGTGATCAAATTCAGGATTGCACTGAGCATCCAAGTGCATATTTTCTATTGTTATAACACGATGTACATGCACACACATAAAAACAGGGAAAAAAAAAAACCTACAGTAGGTTAATATTTTATTAACGAACGGAGGAAGTTTGAAAACTGGCAGTGAAATTCCCTGACGGTAAATCTAGGACACGATAAAACAGTCAAGCCAGCAGTCAGATGCTCATGTAGCTCACTGAAGTAAGAAGCCTACCAATCATCCATGAAAAACTAAGTTAAATAAACTTGCTGTCTAAGGGAACTTTTTTGTCATGACTGGCACATCCACTTCCTGGCAAAGAGGCTGAACATGCATTTTTGAATATGCCCGTCGGCTACAGATCTGACATCCCACAGCACCTTGGGAACCAGAGGCTTGGATATTGACTGGATGGAGTCAGGGAAATGGGAGCAGCTTTTCTCAGTGAAATCCTTGTTTGACTTAAATAGGTTTTGTCATGTTGTTGTTTTGTTTGTACCTTATTTGGCTCAGGGTGCCGACAAACAAGAGTTTGAGTTATGACTTTGAATTTTTCAAAGTCATAAATAGCGGAGTGGCAATTCTACTACATCCAGCTCTATAATTGGACTTGGAGTGGGAATATAATGATTTGGGTAGATCTGGGGGTCAAACGCAGCATGGGATTGTTGAAAGTTCAATTTTGCCATTCCGATATAAACATTGGAATGCCTTACATAGGATGGTGTGAAGAAAATAATTTGGAGTGGTATGGAGAGGCTAAATTAGATGTTCAAAGACTGACGCCAAAATGAAGCAGCAGGTTCCTAACACAAAACAGCAAAACATCTCTCAAAAAAAAAATCACCCATCAAACAACTGAATCCTCATATCTGTGTGGCTTTACAATTGCACCGATGGAATTCTTGACGGCACGTGCTGCCTTCCCAACAGTTCCATCCCTGGTTGGTGGTTATGTAACAGCTCACACTATGCGCTCTTTCTGGAATGCTGTGCAGCACGTGTGGCTGAAGAGATGCTTGTTGCCACGTCATCACCCTAAACTATCTCCTCTGCACTCATCGATACACAGGCATCAAACACATGAAACGTCAGGGAGGCTTCTTTACTTCTCCTGCTTGTGGGCATGCACACACACACACACACACACACACACACACACACACACACACACACGCACAATACCTCTTCCTGTTTCATCAGAAATTTGTACATTTAAACCGCTAAAAAAAGCACATCCCTTACATCAAGAAAATGCGCCACATATCCTCCCAATACGACTGTCTTCATGTGTGTATCAGTGCATGTTGTGCGTGTGAGTATATACAGAAACTTGTGCTGTACGTGTGTGTGTGTGTGTGTGTGTTTGTTGTGCTTCAGGGATCACAGCATGGGCTGAACAGGGATCGAAGATTGTTCACCTGGCACTGTGCGTTGTACACGCTTACTCACTGCTTTCTAACAGCGGAGATTAGATAACATGAGTCATGTGTATTGCATCACTAAAAAAAAAAAAAAAAAAAAACCCCATCAGGCATGCTGGCTTATGCACAAAGCTTCCGACTGCTTTTCAAATCTGTGGTACTCTTGAGTAGCCGTGGAAAGTTAGGGGGGGGGTGACAGCTAGGTTATTTAACTGAGTGAATGTTTCCATTGTCATCCCAGAGAGCCTGTTATTGCAATTCTGCCTGCTCGAAGAAGTTGTGGTTTGCTTTGTGGGACGGGCCCCGTGGAGGTACCACTGTGGCTAGTTTACCGTGAACATAAAGCTCTCCTCAAAGACATCTATAGTGTACATCTCTCTTTATCTCTCTGTGGACGGAGGAGGTTGTAAATCACCAGAATAACTGCAGCGGCGGTGTGTGCATGTGAGTGCAAGGGAGGCTGTCATAACAACAGTCATAATGAGCATCAGTACATAAACTATGTTGGAGAGAAAGTGAGAGAGAGAGAGAGAGAGAGAGAGAGAGAAATGGAAAGAGGGGGTGATGCCGGAGAATGATGGTGAATTTATGAGCAGCAGAATATGCTGTGCAGCCGAGCTGGCAAGGAGAGGACAACACAGAGTGATCATCGTATTCTCACACTCAAAGCTGAAACAGAATGTGAGAATCCATTGCAACTGATAACTGGTTTCCAGTTCCGCTACACGCTTCCAACTGCATTAATATGCCTCCTCCTTTTGAAGATGTCTTGTTAAACTTGTTGTTAAACAAAAAATATATTCAGCCCAAACAATCTGTCTATGATCAGTGTTGCTTGTGTTTTTCTTTTTTAAAAAAGTGAAATTTGAACTTGAAAGTTTCCTTCCCTGAAGAGGAAAATTTACAGTACACGGTTTATCTTTTATCTAAACCCCTGAACATCATCATCGGTGGAGTGAATACTCCTTTTTTTAAGGTTATTCCTCTTCCCTCCAACTATTCCTATTTCATAAAATGTATGCGCCTTAAACTACATCTGTGCTGAATTTTAATAAAGGTAACAAGTACAGTTAATGCTGCTGCTCAGCTCTGTGCTGTTGCAGCTACATCATCATCATCAAAAGCCTGCATGGGTGTTCCCCCCGCCGCCGGAGGAGGAATCTGGTGCTGAAAGATCATTTTCCATATGGTGTGCTGACTCCGCTCACCTGGTCTGCCGGCGGCATACACTGCTGCACTGAAAGAGGTACTGTCATCACCGCTCTGCAGTGGCTTGTAGCCACCTCTACAAGTGATGGAATGGAATAGGATAGAATTATTTGCCAGCACATATTGAAATAAGTACCGTGACCTGCTCATCGTCGCGAGTCATCTTACCCCAAGCTATATGAACCGGTGTCAAGCCTCAAATACTTTTAATGACCAGAGTCCCTCCTGATGTGAGCAATGCTGAGTGAATACGTCTCTGAAGATTCTTAGTCATTCATGTCATGGTATTTCTAAGCGCTATATGAAGGCTCTTGAAGACCCTCCACCTCTTCTTCAATTCTAACTGAAGCCTTTTGTCTTCAAGAACCAAGTCCAGGTGCCTTCATATATCACTTAGAAATGCTGAGTGAAAGCCACTTAAGGTAGTCTAGCTCTGTTATGGAAATAAAACGTTCCTGTTGTTCCAATTGTTTTATGTATTCCAAATTTAAACTTTTGTTTGAAAGTTGTTTTTCCACCATAACAACACAGTGCTGCAAAGCAAAATAAGACTGTTCCTACTGCAATATTGAGTTGCAGTGGCAAATGTAACAACCTATATTTGGAACTAAATGTTCTTTAAAGTTGTTTGGGTTCAGCTCAGGTCCCCTCTGCTGCTGGCTTCTCTTTTTAAGATTAAATCAAATACCTTGATGAAGCCTGATAAAATGTCAGCGTGCTTTAGTTTAGCACTCCTCAAATTCAGTTAGGAAAATCAACTCTGAAATTGAAGTCTGAAGTATAGTTGTTTAACTCCAAAATACACATTGGATAAGGAAAACTAATGGTTCCAAGAGTCACTTTTTTCAGTGACACAGTGTTTTGTTTATCATAACTAATTAACTATGAGTAGAACTGATTAAACAAAAGTTTAAGTCTAGACTAGTGTCTAGAAGTGTGAATTGACCGCTGCGTCGTGGGGATGGGTAAGAACTATGTTTCTTAACTGATCTGTGTACACATAGCCCCATTCAGATTCTGGGTTCCAAAAAGTGATCCTTCAAACTTTGAAACAAGTTTGTGTTCCATCACTGAAAAGGTACATTTTACTGCCACAGTCATTGTGTGGACAGATTTCTCACACAGAGACAAAGCTCCCAGACGTTTCTATATCCAGGCTACAGTATATGCTTGGTCAGTCAGCCCTTCAGGCAGCCAAATTGTACTGATTGTACAAATCTCATATTGGCATTTCATGCCATGGATATTGCAGTTTGAGCCTGATATGATTTGACTGCCAGGCAGACTCACGGATGCCAAAAGTGTTAGTAAGTAACCATCTCACATTGCTCTAATGGAAAGACTTGTAAAGACTCATCTGTGCCATATATTGTCTCAGCCTCTATGTGAAGCTGCGTTTTCTCAGTATAAAAAAAAAACCAAAGCAACATCCAACTTCTATGTCTTTGGCAAACAGCAGTGAACAAAAAAACAGTTATCAAAACAGAAAAGGATGCTCAAGCTGCCCACTCTGACCTCATCAACCACAGTCATCTTCCAATCTGCCCTGTCTACTAACCCGTCACATCTCATCCCCTGTACTACATGGCTTCTTTTGGACTGAGAACAGCATGAAAAACGAATATTAGACTGAAGCTGTGTTACAAGTCCAACTCTCAACTCTGCTATGTGAATCTTTCAATTGGTGCAACTTGCTTTCGTCTTTTTTTGTCTTTGTCTTGTCATTTTTAATTCACACTTTACAAAGAAAATCTCATTTCCATGGTAAGTAAGTAAGTCCTAATGTAGCCAACTAATCAATAAAATGTCATTTTTTGTCATTACTTTCACAACAGACATACACAAGAATTTTCCACCATGATTAAACTTTTGATTAATTTAGGTATAAAAATGATTTGGTTGTAGTGGCTATAATTACATTTTTATAATAAAAAAGCTTGGATGAAATCACTATGTCTAATGTAAATGCTGCTTGTAATGACAAAGCCACAGAGAATTATGACCCAACTCCCCTAGGCTCTAAATAGAGCTAGTATTTTTCAGCTCATTGTTTTGGTTTGGGTTTGGTCCCACAGCTTTACTGTTTTGGTCCACACTCATTCATTCTTGGCCTTGGCAGGCAGCTGTTTTCAGCAAAGAAATGATCGGACACTACCTGCCCAGAACCAAGACAGGCAAAGTTAGCAAACAGAATGTAGCCGCTAAGCAGCCCTGTATTTCCCTCAGCAGTTAAGAGAGACGAACGACAGAGAGTGAATATTGGACTTACATATATGGACAGTAACACATCTTGAAATCAGTTCTGATGTTGCTTCAACAGGTGACTGCTAACAAATTTGCCCCTATCAAGTTAGGGGATGCTAATATGTCAATACTGTGTTCAGAGGTTTGTTTCTGCTGCCCCCAAGTGGCTATAAAATGAACCATTGCAGGTTAGATCATAGTTTGGGTAAAAAAACATAAAAAAACATAAAACAATAACAAAAAAAAAATTAGGTAAAGAAACATGGTTCAAATAAAACATGTTTTATAACATTGTCATACTTTGGCCTTCACTCCTGACAGACAGGAGTTATCATTTATACAGCCACTAGAGTCGCAACTTCAGTGTAGTAAATAGTGAGTGCTGGTTATATGTCTCTTTCTTCCCACTACCCTTGATGCCAGTTTTCCATTTGGGAGCTAGCTTTGGAATGGTGTGGCGAGTTTGCTGGAAGGGATGGGGTTGTGGTGTGTGTGTGTGTGTGTGTGTGTGTGTGTGTGTGTGTGTGTGTGTGTGTGTGGGGGGGGGGGGGGGGGTAAATGAAAGGCATTGGAAGGCTCAGTGGAGCAGTGATGCAAATTGCTTTTATTCTCACAGCTCTTCACTCCCAGTCTCTGATTTCAGCACCAGCAATGACCTCCCTCTACTCTTTCCCCTCTCGTCCTCTTTTATCCCTCTCCTCATCTGCCCCATCCATTCCTTTTTTCCCTCTCTTTCATGTGTTATTTTTTCTCCCCATTTACCTTCATTTCTTTACAGAAATCTCCCTCCATCTGTTTCTCCCTATAGCTTCCCCTCTCTCTCCTACATCCCCCCTCCTCATCTACACATCTGATTCTCAGAGGAGCTCCTGTTGCATCTATTTGCATGCAGTAGGGGTAAAAAAAAAAAAAAAAAAAGGGATACGAGAACACATTGCAGGAGAGTGTGAATGGCTTAGATCATTACCACTAAACAGCACACAGCCAAGGGAGCTGTATAGAGAACATGACAGGTGTTGGATCTGAGGTGCTACATTGGTTCTGAAGGGCCCTGCAAAAGAATCTGATTTTAATATCTCTTCCCCAGAGCTCACTGATGTAAATTCTTTTCCAAGAATGGCATATTTTGCATTCAGGTCAACCAAATTATTGATTGGCAAAAATGGACCGCATATTTTATTTATTCATTGACAAAACGTGTGATTGCGATGTGATTTTGATCTTGAATAATATTCTCTTTTTGGGGTGGGGGGGTTGTAAACCTGAAAGAGGTATATGTTGCTTTAAATTATTTCTATAGTGCAGTGACCTTGAAGTGTAGGACTGAATCCGAAAGCAGCCAGCCTCTGAATCCTCCTCTGCCTCCATCCTCTTTGTCTATCTCACTCTCTCCTTCCCCTCCTCTCCTTCAAATACCTTTAGTGGGGAGGAAATGTGATCCCCCACCACTCAGCCATATGTCCATACCGCACTCTATCATCCACCTACTTCAGTTCTTCCCAAAAACGCCCTCCAACAACAAGTGGCTTTCAATTTCCTTTCTCACATGGTCCTCATGCCGTCAGCAACAGGGTGGCATAGGGTACAGCATTTCCAAAGATGGCCTAATAATAAACATGCTGATCCCCACAGAGCTGAGTGACATACTGTATATTCCCCAGTCTCTGGAGATATATGTGCAGCGAGTCCTCGGGATTCAGCTCTGTATCTGGAACAGCTTGTGCACTGCGTGTAGTAAATCTGCAACAGGAAAGCATACGGGGGCTGCTGCAGGGGCATCATTTGCCCCATTTGCTCCAGAATAAATAATGTTACTATTCTTTAACACAACAGTCAGACTGTAAGCTGAAACTGTAGTATCTAAACTGATTTAAGAAGAAAAAAATCAACAACGCAAATACTATGACAGGGGCAGTAGCCATTTTGAAATAGTGTCATTACATTCTCTGTCCACCAGAGAGCACTTACAAGGTTATTTTTAGAAAATAAAATGAATATTTATTGTTATATTGTTCCTGTTTTTGTTTTTTTTATCTCATATTTTGTTTTCATAGAGGCCTCAAAATTTTTGTATCACTCTAGCTATTATTAAATAATTAATAGATTATCCAACAATCATCGATTATTCAATCATATGAAAAGAATTACAATATACTTTTACACGGGCATATGTAGATGCCTATGTGTGCTTTTAAGATAATTTGCAAAAATTGCTGGTCAGCCAGACAGTGAGTGAGTGTGTGTGTGTGTGTGTGTGTGTGTGCGTGTGTGTGTGTGTGTCTGTGTGTGCATTTTTGTGTGTTATTAAGGTCTCGGGGCATTACTCTGACCAAAGCTCTTAGACTCAGTGCACTTTTTGTATTTTACTCCCTCAAGAGCATTTCTTTAGTTTATGGCATGTTGGAAACTAGATGACAGATTTCAATAAAGCCCAGACTCTTGTTTGTTTACTTGTACTTTGTCTAACCTCACTTTCCATCACAGTGCTCCTCTCTCTCTATTTCCAAGTGTCCCCTCTCTCTCTCTCTCTCTCTCTCTCCCTCTCTCTCTCTGTATATATATATCCCCTTTTCCCTCCATACTCTTTCATCATTTACTCTGGCCTGGACATAGCTTTCAAGAGAGCTCGCTGCTGAAGGTGAATCAAATTTAGAGGAACCTTTCTCTCTCTCTCTCTCTCTGTCTCTCGCTCTCTCTCTCCCTCTCTCCCTCAGTGCTCTCCCAAAGCAGAGGTTCACAGCTTTGCCAGTTGGCAGTCATGCAGCTTAACTGCCTACATACAATTTATTAGAGTCGATTGGAGCATCTGCAGGCCCTTTTGTGTCCCTGGAGAGGAGTAGAGTGGAGTGGCAATTCAGAGAGGGGGTTGGTGGTGAAGGGTGTGTGGGTGTGTGTGGGGGGGGACGCAGATTATTGGGGCGCTTTTGAATCCCACTGGAAGACTGGGGGAAGTTGATGGAGGTTTCAATCTCAGCTGTCATTCACACGAGATGGAAGGTTAGCTGGCCAAAGAGAAGGCGGGGGGGGGGGGGGGGGGGGGGGGGTTGTCTATGCGCATGCCATTTGTCCCACTTACTGCTTCTCCACCACAAAGAGATTGTGTGCGCGTGCGTGTGTGCGCGCGTATTAGTGTATTACTCTTTTATGACAAACTTGCCTAAATCCTTCTTCCTGGTGCCTGCTAAAGTTATGGGCAGCTGTCCTTTGACTATAGCCCACATACACAACACATATACCAATACACTGATCCACTGGTGGAGTCCCACGCCTCATGCATTATGGAGGTCTGGGGAACTGAGGGACAAAGCTGATTGCTATTCAAACAGAGTACCAAGAAGCACACGCCACATCTACACATTGTCAGATGAGATAATGCAATATACGGACATCTGTGGATCGATGGCACATATACAGCCCGAGTGAGTACAGAAAACTGGATATCAATGCGTATCTGGACCACAAATCCAGTTTTAGCAAGTGTTGTCCGTGTGTCTCTAGGTGTATGGCTTTTTTCTTTGTCCATGTACATAGTGTTGCGAGTTCAGATTTGATCGGCCTGTATACAGTATCTCCTTGAGCAAGGACACCCTTGAAGAAGCAATATCTCCTCACAGTTGGACTGACCTACAAGAGACACAGGGGTGCTTTTGGAAGGTGTCAGAGTGTGTGTGCGTGTGTGTGTTTGTGTGGCAATGAAATACACAAGGATAACAACAGAAACGAGTTATTGTGGAAAGTAATTCAGTCCATCTTCACAATACCACTTACAAAAAAAACCCCACAAAAATAGTATTGATGGGTGTGACATAAAGTGGCTAGCTCGCTGTAAAGCCGTTGTTCAGTACAAGCAAAGCAGTGTTTTTCTTCTTCTTCTTCTTGTTTTTTAACTGCAGGAAAAAGATGTCTTAAAAACATTCAATGCAATGGTTTTCATTCAAGCTGGCTTGAATGAAAACCGCTGAAATCTCTAAATTTTTTGCAACTGCACTCATAGAAAAGGAGATAAATGTACGTTCAGAGGTGCAAGTGTGATACAATCAGTGCTGGAAATGGTCAAAAACTTTCCAGGGAAAAACTGTTCTGAAAGTTGTACTATTTTATATAGAAGAAATTGTCCTAATGAAAAAAAAAGCTGACAGTGTGGTCAGTGGAATATCAGTGAAAATGGAATTGTATTCGCCTCCACTCTGTTGCAGGTGTGGCACATGTCTCATGCACAGCTTGCACTTTGACCAGAAGGTGTACATACAACATGTATAAAACATGTCAATGATATTTTTCATATTTTTGTCCTACTTCGAGGACTAAGCCACTCTAATTGTTTTTTTATGCTCAAACTTAACATGTTCAACCGAAATGTGGTGTCTTACATGCAAAAACAAGCAATAATAACTTGATGTGAGCATGAAGAAGCCCTAATACCCGTAGTACTCCAAAATGAAAGTGCATCTCATACTAACCCCAGCATACATTGCGGTCAGCACTAATCTCCAAATTTATTTGTTTTCCCAGTGAGTTGTTCCTCTCCTCAACTCAACCTAACTGACCTCTTTAACTGGTGAGAGAGATCAAGATTATAGACTTGTTTTTCATGTCACTGCCATTGGCAAAAACAAATAATAATAATCATAAAAAAAATTCTACAATCCCACTTTTGCTTACAGTATTTTCACTTTTGGAAATAAAATCTATCAATAAAACACGACAAAAAGTTTTTTTTGTAATCCTTTCTTAAACTTTGATATTGATCAAACAAAGAGCAGTCTGGGTACATATTGAGCAGAAAACATTACTTACACTACATTGTTCTGTATGTGAACATAAAATATATACGTTTCCATAGAGGGGGAAAGGGTGATAAAACATAACTGTATCCTCCTGTGTCTTCCTGGCAAGCTCTCCCACTACCTACCAAACAATAAAACACTTAGCATTGCAACACCACAGACAAATAGAACACACTTAGGAAATGCTAAGTGCATCAGTGTACGGAATACGACCACATACGCAAATGCAAAAGGATTGGACACCCGTTTCTTACATGCGATCGTCACGCACGGGCGATGCACGTGCAAGAGGGGAGAAAGTTTAGTCACCAGAAGGAAAGCGTTTCAAAACGTGTTTCAAAACCTCTCATCCAGGTTTTCTTTTCGATTTATCTTTTCCTTGAATACACTCCCACAGCTGACAATTATAATCCTGAATAATTTAAAAAAGCAGGAAACTCTTTCAGGCTTTGTCTTTAGCAGAAGTGCTGATGTAAAACTCAACATAATAGCACAACATACAATAGCAGCGCTTGTTCTCAGCTTCGTTTTCCCAACCGTGTCACTTCCTGGAATCAAAGAGAAAGGGGAAGAAAGGAAGAAAGGAAGCTCCTAAGACCCTGAGCAACAAGTCTGAAAAGACAATAATATGTTGGGGTTTTTCTGATTTTGCACTGTAAAAAAATGGGCATTTCAACTTAAAATCAAAATGTAACCTGCAAAATGAACACTTGAAATGCAGTTCTATAAAATAAAAGTCAAAATGCATACAACTGAAGAAACCAAAGTGATGTCTAAAGTATCACACAAAGCCAAGAGCAACTGCTGCATTACCCCTCTCAACAATATCCCATTATCGGCTCTCGGTGTCATGTTCAGCTGCTGTGAAAACCAATCCACACCCAATCGTCTCTTCTGTTTGGCCATTATCAAGTTCTTGCATTTTGACAAGCTGTGATATAGTAGAATCTAGCCCTATGCTCCATTGACAGCTGGCAGTATGAGTTTCCACGTGCTGTGAAATCTGTGTGTTAGTGCAAGACGTATGACGACAAACCACAGTGACCCACAAGAGCAATTATATGGCTGTGATGGCAAAACAGAGCAGCAGAGCTATGTCAGAAAATGGATTCATCTTGTGAGAAACATGCACCATTTCTCCTTGTTTTAGCCATTTATCCACAAACGCATTATCAAACCCTCCCAAAGTGCAGCTTTTTGAAAATGGTCTCCAGATGTCAGTGACAAATGTTCATGCCGTTCTCGGCTACATGTGTATGAAACAGTGATTTGATTTAGACTCTCTATACAGGAGCTGAGAGGTTATTATTAGCCTGTATGAACAGGCAGCATTGATCATAAATCACTTTATTAAATCACTGTTTAATACATATACAGTTGTCTGACAATGGAAACAGAAAGATATGTCAGTGACAACGACTGTGTTGTGTAATCAGCTACACTGAAACACAAAAATCACAGTGACAGTCGAAGACAATTGAACGTAGAAGCTGAGACCAAGTGGAGCAACTCCACCGGCCATGTTTGTTAACACGATAATTCACTAGTCTTTACTAGATTAGGGATGTAACCATCAAGGCATATTTTGACACTTAATATCAACTATATTTTCATCTGGGAATCTTTCCATTGCAACCTCCACATAAATCATTCAATATTGCTATTCTGACCTGCTGGACCACAACCAGTTACACAGCTTTTATTTAGACTCAGTTCCGACTCATTTATTCTCTTTTTGGAGTAAATCCCAAAACAGAACTGGAAAGCAGATATGTTTGTGAAATAAACAGAAAAGAAACAGACCTATATATGCATACGTACACAGATAAGTAGCTCTGTGTCAAAACCCTGTGCTAGACCATGGGGTTGAGGCATACACAAGCCTGCATGCACACTCACACACTTAACACACTCTCACACACACACACACACACACAACACACACACACACACACACACACACACACACACATCATTTTGACCTCTGTTAGGTCGCCGTGGGTGGATGAGCCGAAATGAAGCAATCTCACTCTACTCACTTTATGGGATATCATACTGAGTGTGTCAGTCTGAACATGTTACCTTGATTAACAGTCTAAAAATAGGTCTCACACAGTGATGAGTGTTATCCCCTCTACACAACACTCAGCAGAGATGCTTACACACTCAAGGCTGGAATGCTTGAAGGTTTTACATGTGTTGGAAATAATATTTAGCAGTTTATGAAAAAGTCATCTTTGTAGGTAAAACTCATCAATAATATTGCTCCCTATCCACCTCCACTCACTTGAATGGAAAAGTTGTCTCAGACTTTTAGCGCTCCCCCCCCCCCGACTGAAAACTACTCCAGCCAACACTTGTCAAAGCCAAATAGTTCTTAGTGAACATTTAAAACTGATTAACACAGTGGAGTTAGTGTGTTAAATGATTAGTTTTAAATGATTAATATGGTCTGAAATTACAACTCTTTGTTGCCTCTCTGTATGTGTTATAACTTACATTTACTTTGCAGATAAAAATCATTTGGTTAAGTTCAGTTGAAATGTTTGCAGTCACTGTATCTAAGATCTTCAAAGGAGCTTTCTGTAGGTTTGGCTATTGCTACAAAGCAGCTGTTTACTTAGCAGTCTAGAGGAAATGGTGCGAGATCAACAGGGATAACCTTTGTCATCCTGTGAGTCCAGAGATTTTGGCCAAATAAATCACATATTACTTTATTTATTTAAATTTTTTTTGTTGTTGTTTCAGCAAACATTTAAGCTCTGGCCAGACAGAAAGTGATTCATTTGCATGACCTTCGCTTCTGGACTTACTGTAGCTGCTTTACCAACTGTAGAAACATGAGCTGTGACTTAGTTAGCAATGGGCACACCAACTGTGTGTGTGGGCTTGTGTCTGTGTTTTTGTTCCGCTCGTTCATGAACCAGATAAATATAGGGCTGGCACATGTGGGAAAAAAATAGTTGAAATATTTTTAACTCAACAGACACAGACTCAATTCATGTCAATTTGTGACTCTCTGAGTGACTTTGCATGTAATTGTGACTTTCAATTGACTTTGTGTGCAATTGTACTGCCTCTAAAACTGGACAATGATTATGTAAAGGCTATAATTTGCCCTGATTTTATTTTATTTGCCTTACATCGTATTTTTGAGCTGTTTCCTGAAGTTGGCTTAGGCTAGATTTTGTATCATCGCTCCTAATATATCTACGCAGATGGTGTATCTGTGGTGACTCTACGAATAAACATATAGCCTATGTATGTATATATGAAGATCGTAAGTCATCCAAATCATAAGATATAATAAGATGTGCAGAAGTGTGTCTCTAACTGTTTGCACCAGAATAACTAAACCAAAACTTTAAGCAAGTGAATGTGAGTGGTAACACAAAAACAAATAGAGCAGTGGGGCAAGTGAACTGAGAGATGCCTCCTGAAATGGCAGCCCAGCCGATTAACCCACTTCGATTTGTAACTCTGTCTAATCCCCCCTGCAGCAGGCCCCAGCCTTGTGTCATTACTGAACAGGCAGAGAGAGGGCCTATGCAAGAGTGAAGGAGAGACCAGAGACACAGAGGGAGCAAGTATAACAGAGGTAGAGTAACACCAGCTTGACAGAGGACAGGTGTGGAAATTATTGCCCTGCAATGAGCGAATGGCACAGAGGCAATATGCCGTCAATTCCCCGGACTCTGCCCGCCGACTAGAAAACAAGATGCTGCTGTTTAAGAGTTAGACCTACAGCTGCAGGGAACGGGCTGCTGTCTGATGGCTAAACATCCACCCCATCATTCACTGTCACAGGCAACAGTGAATAAGATGCCTAACTAGTGAGCTTGTTTAACCTGGGGGAATTGATTACACGCCTTCCTTCCCCTGACATTTGGAGCTGTGTTACTAATTGTACAATAGGCAGTGTCTGTAACATTAATAATGATCTAAGCAGGACATCTTTGGTGCTTTATGACAGTGTGTGCGCATGTGTGTGTGTGTGTGTGTGTGTGTGTGTGTGTGTGTGTGTGTGTGTGTGTGTGTGTGTATGTCCTGTGGTGAGTGTGTTAGCAGGGAATCTTTACCACGCTCACCATCTTAGTTTGGTACATGCAAACATTTGCTAATTAGCATTAAAAATTAGACTGATGGGAATGTCATTAATTCAGCACTACTTGATCATTTACCAAAGTACTGAACTAAGTGAAATTTTGACCTGATAATGGAGGTAGATGACAAGTGAGACGATCAATATAATTGTTACAATTATGTTGTGGGGAGAATGAATATCTGTACCATATTTCATGGTCATTCATCCTACAGTTGGCATTAGTAGAAAACTCAGGGGATAACCAAGTCACAGAATAAGTAATAATTTTGACCTGTTGGTAGCACTAGATTTAAAAAAAAAAAAAAAAAAGTCAGAGGATCATAAATAAATACATTTAGGGAGATAGATAAAGAGGTGGAGCAGCAAAACAAATTATGAGCATATCCTGAGAAATATAAATCAAATGAAGCAATACTGCCCACTGTGCTGGAACATGGAAGAAAAGTACATTTAAAGATTACATTTAAATTCATGAAAACAAAAAGCCAAAAAGTTCGGTCAACTGAAGAAACGTGGTGTGGAAAACAATAGATAAGATATAAAGACAAGCCTGCAGTGACAACCGAAATAATGGTGGTCTAACGGCTTCAGACATCTTTGCACACACAGCTTGTGAGATTTTGACTGCACGGAAACTTGTGGTAATCTTGTCATGGCGACAGCTGCTCCATCTACCTCTCCTCCCTCCTCTGCTTCTAGCTCCTCTCGCTATTCCCTGTCTTCTGAATACTAACCTCTTTCAGATGTGCCACTCCCCGCCTGCCCCTCAGCTGTTGCTCTTGAGTTTTCCACAGTAATCCAATCCAGTCACCTGCTCACACACTTGCACCTCATGTGCAATGATCTCTAATATACTGTACATATATATATATAGAGAGAGAGAGAGGATCACTCACAGTTTGCTCAGCTTCTCTTTGTTGTGTTATTGCGTTATTTTTTATAGCCTTCATTCTGCTCCCTGTCTCTACCTGTTTACATGGCCATCTGCCTGCATTTTGATTGACTGCCTATCACCCTCGGTAATTTGGATTTGTTTGCCATATCTTATTGACTTTGTTTCCAACTGTTAGCATCCCTATTGACTAAGTAAGTACTTCTCCGATTCCAAATCGCAATCAAGTGTTAGAATTCTGCAAGTATCTCCGTGTGAGATACTTTCTGAACTGCAAGAGTGTGAATGCCAACTAACTGGTATTTGTGGGCTGAGAATTATTATTTGAGAGAAATATACCAATGTTTGTAATTTATTTTTAAAGGATAGCGCCAGTGTCGTTCTGTGTTTTTGTTAACACATGCAAGCAAAAGACTAAAGCGAAACACTATGCCCTCACCCTAACTTGTCTGTGCCACTGAACCTGTACATACAACATCTTCAATGAAGATGTATCTGTTTTTGAAAGAAAAGGGCTCAGTAATATCCTAAAACTGCCATGCACAGTTATCCAGTAGCAAATGTAATATGTTAAATAGTGCATTTGTTTGGAACTATTTTCAGTCATGGATTAATACAAATTTAGAGCAGTAGTGGAGTGTTACAGCAGCATGACCGAGTATATGGAATCTGTTCCGACAGTATATGTTATACCTCATAATATTAACAGGCAGCTCTCAGTCCTTCACAAATAGTCTTGCCTAGTGTTACTTTGATGGCAGTGCTTTACAAAATGTGTGTGACTCACAGGCTGAAACATCATGCTCATTCATTCTTACTACTTCGCATCATTCTCATACGTTCCCATTTTTAAATGTTGAACTCACAGCCAAGTCGGTGGGAAATTGTGCTGCAAAGTACACACAACAGAATGCCAAGTCTCATGGCTGTGCCCACACCAAGAGCGATGACTGTTGATACCTGAACTTATCACGGCTGAGACAGGTGCTCACACTGATCTAATGTGTAATGTACAGCTCCCTTCATATGAGGGAATGATGCCTCTGATGTTGCGTTTACATGCATTTATCCGAGTTTCCTTTTTCTTGTTTATCTTCCTATGAAGAGGATTATAAAAACACTTCATCTTGCTTCTTGCTCCTTATTCTATCGCCATGATCGCCATCATCATCATCCCACCAACACAATCACCACCTTCCTCATCATTCACATTAGGCTAATTGGTTCTGCTAATGAGCAAACACCTACTCATATGTTATGTATTGTCACTGGTGACATAAAAATCCTTTTTTCAGTATACAAACAACCCACTTAATGTCTGTTCTTTTACTGCATTTAAGTGGCACAGGAGTTTAATCTAAATGGATTACTAAAACTCTATAGGGAGGCATGTGTATCTAAACCTACTAGCATGAATAATGCAAGTCAGAGCATAGGTTGTTTTAGTGCTCTTCTCACACAACTCATCCACTCCCTCCAGCATCCCTTGTGACTTTCCTCTGCATGAGCTTGTTGTATTTTTCTATATTTATGTGTAATATATACAACTTTTGTGTATGTTATATATTTTTCTCTTTTTTTTTTTTTTTTAGCTGAATCTGTTGATATGCGTAGCAGGATGCTGCCATCTCTTCGGGTGGGAAAGAAGAACCCAGGTGGAAAAGATATGGCTTAATGAAAGGGTTATAAAAAATGAAACAGAGTGGGTTGAAAATATTTTGCCACCTAAGGGGTGTGACATATCAAAGCATAATAAATAAATGACTAAAAAGACTAAGTCTAACACACACACAAAAAAATGTTCCCTGCAAATACTAATGGCGTGAGTGAATGGAATCCACCATCCTCTAGATATTTGGTGTCAGACCTCATATTTGTTCTACTGACCTCCAGGTCAACTGGAGTTGGAGATACTGCATTGAAAATATCTGTGCATTGAACAGTGAAAAGCTGAAGTAAGTGAATTACATTGGGAGCATCTACAACAGAGAAAGTAATTCAGGTTACTACCCTAAGCTACCGAGTATAGCGCAGGACATTTGTGGTAGAAACGCCATACAATGAGGGAAGCCCTCTGTTGTCTTTAATTCATATGTCACTGCATCAAAAGAAGACACCATGGGAGACTGCAATGCATGGATCTGGACATGGGGTTACTGAAATGTGAAACAGATCACACAATCAAAAAAACGTCTACATATTGTGTCTTTATGTAGGCTGCTTGCAGCTATACTAATCAACATTTTTATATTTGCAATCGCTCAAATGACTATATAAATGTGAAAGTGGCTGCTCATGATGATGAACCCACGATAAAGAATTATCGCCCAACTCTATTTTCCCACCGCTAGACAGATCATTTTGGCATCTTTCAGCTCAACGTTTTGGGTTTATGCCCCACCCATACTCTTTGGTTCAGTCCCAACACTCCCAACTACCCTCCTTCCAGCAGCTTTCAAAGAAAAAGCTGGGATAAACCCACTAGATACCAAACTGCAAGCGGACAAAGTTAGTGCCAACCTGCTCAACATAGTGAGGCATTTAACCGCTTAGTTATCAGGAGATGATGAATACCTAACCAGGGCTAAAAGAAGAGTGAATATTGGACATATTTATTCATGAGGCCAGAAACACCACTCAAAAATTAATCCTACTGTTGCCTTGTGTCTGCTGGGTGTGTAGTTATGCAACACATTGACTATACCAACTTCTTCAGGCGATAATATGTCAAGGTTTTGTTTTCACATTATTGCTCTTCTACTCACAACCAGGCCAGAAAACAAAATCAGATACTACTTTAAGTTTAATGGTTTTGTCAACTAAGAAAAAGTTATCAGTATTCATGCTTGTGCTGCATGGATGATTAATTCAGTTTCTGCATGGCACATTTAGATGACTTAAATTACTTGCACTCAGTCTCTTCCTTTGAGATTGTGAGATTGTTCTTGTGTAACTCTTGATTGAGTCATTTCTACTGTTTTATATTCTAGTGGCATCAGAGCAGAACAGTAAGTACTGTAACTGGGAGAGTTGTCACTTCATTTTAACAAATAATAGGACAGATTTTAAGGACAGTTTTATCCTTAATGCCTAAACTGTCCACTGTTTTCTTCGACCTGTACTTTAACTTTTCATGTGCAGTTACTAACCATGCAGTTATTTGAATGCACTACACCATAAGTCAACTGGTAACCTTATTTCAAATCCTATTCAAGCCAATTTCTAATGAAATTGTCTTGGAACAGGAGGCCTGAGATGAGTCTACGATGTCTCTTAAGTCAGACTGATGTATCATCTATTCCTGAGCAGTGGAAATAAATCAATACTGTTATCGTTAGAGGCTGGCTTTCTTCATACATTATACTCCGCCTGAACTCTCTCCATTACAGCACCAACTCAAATCCTCGCTGCACCCTGGTTGAGTTTGTCTCTGCTCTGTCCATTACGTAATTTGAACAGCTACTTTCCTGGAGGCTATGTTAACATACCAGTTCATGAGAAACCATGACAGAGGACTAGGAGGGGATTAGGATTTGTGAATGTGAATGTACATGAGAGACAGAGAGAGCGTGTACATCCTCACTAGATATCCTAAATGCACAAGTATGTCCACATCTGCCCTATATGCTAGCCGGCTTAATATAGACTGTGAGCAAGGAGGGGACACTTTCACTTCAAGAGTCACTCCAAAGGACTTTCAGTAACTAAAACTTTAAATAGAGTAGTTCTGAGATGTGTAATTACACTTTACAGCCAACTCAATGTCATTCATGTAATTAACCATTGGGACATTTCTGAAAAAAACAGCATTCTGGTGTTCTTTTCTGTTTGTAGCTTTTTTTTGTGCTGCACAATATCCAAACCAACCAACTCCAGCTCTTGGGTCCATGTTACATTAATATCTTAAACTGTTCTTGTCTACTAAATACTTTATCACCCAGTATTACGTCTGGGGACTGAGGTCAATCCCCTTTTGCTCATTAGCTTGTTATGAGTTTTAAATATAGAGTGAGGATCATTTTAATATGACAGTTCATTTTACAATAGGATTAAAAAAAATAAAAAATTGGAGTGTCTTCATAGATTCACACATTCACACACTTTAAATGACGTTTTTTTTTGTTGTTTTTTTTTAACTGACTACATTTCTTTTCTTGTATACCTCTCTACAATTGGCATCTTTTTCAGTCTGTGAATTTTCACACATTGCCTCTCTACACTCTCATTAGTTACCATGCAACCATCATGGAGCAGGAGTCTGGAGATAATTTGAGTACTGACAAAGACTACAATGATCAACCCATGTGTATAATTTTGGTGAAAACCCGGCTAGACAAAAGTGTGTGCGCAGTGACAAATGAGACTAGAGAACAGTGTCACTGTTCAAGAAAGTAAAATTAAGTTGCATTCATTATCTTCAAATATCATTTATGTCATTCATCTATTGGTGACTATCATTAATATTAATGAGATGATTAAGGTGATGTTTTCCTCATCATTGCCAATATAAACTGGACATCAAATGTCATGAAAATTTATTTAAATTATATATTAACTTTTTTTCACGTTGATTCATTGGTTGATGTAAACTGTCAATTTGCAGCTCTGCCCACATCAGCAATAGAATATTGAAGGCAGCTGTTAAATAGATTTACGAACAACTACAGATGCAGACTTAATATCATTTTAAAGCTCTCAGGTCCGGATGAGGTATTATGCAATACCACATACACATAAAGTAAGTGCTTCCACAACGTTTTTCCCACTTTTATTATCATATGGCAGGCAATAATCTCTTGCCTTTCAGCCAACATCCATTATGATGTATCACATCTGTATAATGTATAGTAGTTTTTAGTGCAGTCTTGATGCATTTACAGCAGACATCCCATCAGGTATAACTTCTGCTGAGAAGGTTGAAATAACTGGGTACTAAAATCGGGGGCACTGAATTTCACAGTCCCTCTCCAACAATCAATAAGCTCCTCTTGACCTTTATGTGCATCAATAATGGTATTTCTGCCTTTTGGATGATGATAAGAACTTTAGTTCATCCTCAGACAGGAGTATTTCTTCCCCTGTGAAAACTGTTGGCTTAAGATTGAAGTGCTCAGGAGCTCAACTCAAAGCAAATATTGAGACTTAAACAGTGGTGGAGAAAGTGAACAAAAGAAAACGACTGGGAGAAAAGAAAAAGAACGCCTCTACATGCCCACATATTTTCCATTCTCCCTTTGACCAGTGCATGGATTAAAGCTCGCCAAGCTACTTGCCATGGGTTGAATGTCTAACATGACATTGGTATTCAGTGTGTGTGTCCCTCTCTGTATGTCCACCTCTGAGTCATGCACAATGAACCCTCAGCAGCACTAGGTACATGACCTACCCTCCAACACCAGCACCACTGTTGGCTCGCCACGTGGTAACTTGTTAATGTCAGAGCTCTCTCCTATCTCTCTGTGTCTTTCTATCACCTACACAGAGGTGAAAAATTTGACCCCTAGGTCTTACACAATCATATCCTATCCCTTTTCACCCTCAAAGGGACTTTGGCTCCAACACCCTGGAACAAGTGACCTTTCATGGGAATGTAATGAACACCAGCCACAGCTTCCTCCATTCCATGTCTGGCTCCAGGCCTAAGTGGCATGTAATGTAGTTTTCTACATGTTATATGACTCAGAAAAGCCACCTATTGGTGAACAGTTTAAACCATCGAACAGCTGAACAGTCATTACTTACTAACTCGTTCTAGAGGCTAGTCTTTAACTATGGAAAGTAGGATGGAGGTTTGGGGGTAAGGCCACGCAACATGCCTGAATCCCCGCTGTGCCTTTTTGGACATCAGAACTGCTTACGTGACCAATGCCGGGGAGGACTTCATGTCCTCTGGGCCACTCACGCTTGAAGGCTTGCATACTTAGTTTGGTGACTCATCTAAAGTGAGCTAGAGGCTTGTTTTGTTTCTAAATGGGTTTCTGCTCTGTGACATTAGTAGCAAAGTGACAAAACAGATGGTTTAAGACAAACCTGTTTGCAGTTCCTTGTTTTAATGGCCCCTCTGGAAAAAAAAAACAAACATGTATACTATGTTTTCACCCGTTCACGTGTCTGCTTTTTAATGTGAGGCCTTATACAGGGAGCAGTAGTGAGGGATAGAAGAAGGATATATTTTTAATACAGACCAAAGCATGGCCGTCCCGCTCTGCCCTAATGGCTAATAGGGTGCTGTTGGATACATTCCTCAGTGACATCTCTCCATTATCCTCAACCCTGTGCCTTATCTGTTCTCTAAAGAAAAGTACACAGGGTGGCTCTATCCTCGCACCAAAATAAGTGGCAGACAGAGAGCCAGATGGGGGAGAGGAAATGGAAGAAAGGAAAGTGCTTCTACCCCAGCTGCTATCCTGAAAAGTGGTTACATTTATAGGAAGGGGAGCAGATCAAAGATGCTGAAACCATTACACACACATGTGGCCTCCTCTTTTCATGAGGCTCAAATGGGTCAGGTGGTAATGACTCCCCTTTCACATTAGAGGGTGTTTAGTGGGCCAAATCTGACAAAGGAATGGGATGATCAAAGACGCTGCGCGGCACTGGCTTTGTGTGTTCGGATGAAGAATGGGATTATTTATTTTTTTGGCCATGTGTGTGTGAATATAAATCCCAACCATGATGTACTTATGGGGGATATACTTAACTTCTTTCTTTTTTTTTCTGAAAGTTGTATCCCAAAGGAGGTGATAGCGGTGGAGAAAATAGTAAACAAAGCACAACAAACTTTGGAGTGTCCTGCTGGCTTAGTTGTTGGAGACATCCTACTACTACTGTATGTCATATACTTGCAATCCCATTGCTTAAACTTGGGCCCTCTTGTATTTTTCTCCATGCTATCTAAAAATGCCCCAGATATCAACATTTATTTGTTGCTTAGCTCAACTGTGTGGTCATTGAACAAAAGAAAAATTGCCACTTCCTTTTCGCCGGGAAAAGCTGCGTGTAGAATCGGATGAAATAGCTCTTATGCATTAGGTGATTTGGATGTACAGTAGATACAAATAACATCTTACATAATACTTGTATTTGATTCCTGGAAATACATCTCATGTACACAATTATAATATACAACTTGCAGGCAACTCGCACACAAACGCACACACACGCACGCACAAACACAATGTTCCTGCATTGGTTACACATGAGACAATTTGCTTTTCATTGAGGATTCAAGGCCACTGTGGAGGTTCTCTGTGGACCTGCATTGTGTCTGGGAGTGCTTGTGTGTTTGTGTGTGCGTGCGGTTGTTGTGCAGATCTTCTGTGTAAATGCATGCAAATACACATGGCATCATCATTTTTCTCATCTCTACTCATCAACATATTCTACAGGAGCAAAAAAAGATAACAACATGAGCAACAGCCTTTTGGGTGCTGCTGCCAAAAATACTCCAGTATGTAATCATTCCATGACATCACGACATAAACAACTGCACAAACAGCAGGACACATCTTTATGAAGCGCAAAGAAGGTGCCAATGAAAGTGCCAAATCCAACAGTACAGGTCAACCTCAGAGAGAGAAAATGTAAGACAAGAATGGGAAAAAAATGACAATGGACCTCTTGAAATCTCATGAATATTACCATAAATATCAATTACCATACCACGCTTGTCAACAGTATGGTAAATGCTCAGAGTGACCTTCCATGATGATTAAATGCACCCTTTGTGTTTCTCTGTAAACTGAGGTGCAGTTCTAACATCTCATCACTAGGAGGTGCACTTGTATGAAGCAAAACTTAATCTCCATTCCTCATAGCCACAGCTCTCAAGTTCTTCCACTGCCACTATTTTTACTAGCGTTGACAGCCAAATGTAAAACATTTCTTGTGAAACGACATATAAGTCAGTGTGGAATATACGCCCTAGGTTGAGACTTGGGCTAATACTATAACCACCCCCCACCCCCTGAGAGGCATTTAAACAGATGAGTAGATTTAACTTCTATTCCCTTAAATCATTGATGCTTGGCTGTGTATCTGATCAGCAAATAAAGCAGCAATCAGCTTATGAGACCAAAAAAAAAAGAAAGAAAAAAGAAAAACAAAACATCTATGTCAATCAATTCCAAATCCCCAGAGAGGATTCAGTTCATACCATCATCAGCCCTCAAACAATACGACCATTGCCTTTCAGCTCTCTAGCCCACAAGTCGATGCGAGTGATTGGCATTAAGAGGGGGGTTCCCCCGATGGTTTGGGAGGGTATTTCCCCTGGTAGGTCATGCATAGCAGGGGTCATTAGTACAGAATGGAGGAAGGGAGAGGGGAAGGGGGTTCCATTGTCATAGGTAGAGGTGATAATGGCCTACTTACCATATTGACTTCTGATACCATGTCTATGCTGGCTATGTCTATATTCATTCCCACTCCAACCGGAGCACCTGGGACAGATACAAAGAAACAAACAAAAAAAAAAAACAACGGTGATCAACAGAGATAGTACAGTAGGTGAAGCCTGTATGATTCACTTGAAACCTTTGCGAGAAACGGTTAATAACGTGTGCGTGATGGGAACACAGATTAACACTTGTGAATGTAGCTGTTGTCAGCCGGATAATAGTTTACAGTGTTCATTTCGGGTGGGATTAGATGCGCTGAGCTGCGGTGAAAAGTGCTGGTAATTCCCCCCAACCCACCCCACCCCCCCCAAAAAAAAAGAAAAAAAAAAAGTTGTTGACATTAAATCATTTGGCACAAAAAAACACACGTCCGTCGCAGTGGATACCTGAAGTGGAGCAGAGATATAAACAAGGAATAGGCATTTATTTGTATAAAAATTCCAGCAGACGTGCACTGGGAGTTGACAGCCACCTTTTTTCTTTACTATAATGATTTTTCATTCAAATAAATGAGCTGGTGTGTTTTATCATCCACCCCCCCCCCCCCCCCCCCCCCCCCTGCAACCACATCACTCATGTGTTTCCCCCTCCATAATGTCGGTATTCTGGGTTGCTCTAACACATTTTCTGCCTCGACTGTATCATATATATCACAGATTGTGGCACCTGCAGAAGCCGAAAAGAACTGTCTCTTTTTTTTACTTTCCGAAACTGCAAACCTATCTCAGTTATCCGCGACTGTCATAGTAATTAAAAGACTATACTATTATACAGGCTGACAAAGGCGCAAAACTCGAACAGAGTTGGTGAAAATACGAGTTCATTTACCTCCGAAATCTGGCCTCAATCGTATGTCATAACCTTTCAACAGTCTGTCCACCGTTTCTTTAACCAAAGACATATTGCTAGGGTCATTGACACCGGCACTATGGAAGAAAAAAAAGAGAGAACAGGGAGCAGAGCAGATTTAAATGCGAGATATCCTTGGACCATAAAGTGTCCAAGTATTTTCCATGCCGTCTGTAACACTGTCACACTTAGTAAAAATGAGTGGAGCATCCTCCGACCCTTTCACTTACCTTTGGGCGCACACCACGGCCACTACGAGGGGGAACAACCAGACGCAAAAACACCTCATTCTTCTTATTCTGAACACTGCCATACTTATGATATGTTTTTTTTTCTTTTAGTGAAGACAGACGATGTCCAACTTATTCTTGCCAGTGCAGTAATTCCAATGCCGGGCGCATGCGTATTCCCGACCACAACATCAAGAAGCAGCGCTGCTGCTGATGATGGTAGTGGCAGAGGTAGTAACCAGCCAGGGAGATTTAAAGGAGAATCAAGAATACAAGTTACTCAGGGGGCACACGGGTGTCTCCCTGGTTTCTTTATAGCCCAGTGTGGTTGTTTGAGAAGCGGGAACTGTAACCGGGGAAAGTCGGTGGTTCGAATCCACGGAGAGAGAAGTGGAAAATGAGGGTGGGGTTGTCTCTCTTCGCTGTTCGCTCTTTACACACCCGTCAGCCAACTCATCTTCCTGTCCCTGAGCAAGGCACTTAACCCGGCTGCTCCAGCAGAGCTGCTCGGGGGTTCCCAGCTGGAGTCTGGACTGGACACTTACTGTAGATGTGTGTAACCACCTGAGCGTGAAGCAGAAGAGGGGGTGGGGGGTGGGGGGTTCAACTTTACCTTACTTTGACTCAAACTTCCACTTTGTGATATTAATCCATATGTGAGATAATGTGATCATTAAAGGAAAGGTGTCAATTATTAGGCTACATATTGTGTTAATTTCGAAACACTGATTTTGATCACTGATGTCAGAGCCTCCGTGCATGAGTCAAATGCCGAGTAAGGGAGATAAGAGTGTTCTTGTAGATGAGGTGAGTAGTGTCAGGTGGGTGCCACTGGACAGCTGAGGGAACAGACTTCACTCCGATTTAAAAAAGAAACAAAGCAAAAAAAAAAAAAAAAAACTCACTATCAGTTGATCAGATGCTGACTCTGTCCATGGTGCTGAATATAGTGAATTCAGTGACCTCCTCTCTCTCACATAAGAAAAGGGGGGGGGGGGTTCCGTGCCACAAATGCATCATTGCACCAACAGTTGCTCACTCATCGATATCCACGCATTCGGGGCCTCTGACGAAAACGAGAAGCGTGGCTTAATACTCTGAGAGGCGCGGTGCCAATGCAGTGCCTCGGGGCTGGAAGCGGGATGCATGGAGCAGAGCAGTATGCACTGAAGCCTACACTCAGCGCATCTCTCACAGCCATGCACGCTTGTGGCTCCACGCACTGGTAAGCAGGATGTGCGCTACCGTGTAAAACTCGGACGCGAATCATCATGGATATGGTGGGATCAGAGGCGGATGCTACAGCAGTGAGCCCTGTGTAGGAGTCCTATAGCAGCTCCAGTGCCTGAGAGAGGAGGGAAACAGTAGTGATCCTATCAGGAAGATACGAGATGCACTGCAAAAAGCACTAATAAAAGTGATGAGCACACACATGATGTGAATCTACTCCTGTTGAGATTGTATTGATTTGTTCAAATTAAAAATTGGAATCCATTCTATTATTAAAAAAAACAAAAAACAAAACAAACATCACATCCTGCACCCACTTGACCTGATGGGGGCGCTGTTATTAAAATTCAGTGTAAAATTTGAAGAGTTTCTAAGTCAAATTAAACACAATTTGAATTGGGTAATAATCAATGTTTCATTTCCAGCCCCATTGCACAAATTGGTAATTTATCTGCAGGGGGTTAATATGACATTGTTGAGAAACAAAGATTACTTTGGCAGCTTTTTTGGCTTTTCATTTATTTTATCATCCCCCGCACATGTCAAAAAATAATTAAAAGCCATGTAAAAATAAATGTACAGTACCTTGCATCTTATTACCAAGACTCTTTGTTGAATTGTCACAGAGGCAACAACATAATCTGAAACAGTGAGTTGTCTATGGAATGAAAATCGGTCATAGTAAATTTCTTCAAATACTTCAATGCACTGAAACGCACTGTGTTAACCTAAAGAAGCACAAACAAGCTAGTACTCTTGGTGATGCAGTTTGTCAGCACAGAGTAGCTATGCTGTGGCACCTGTAAAGAAATGTAAATACTGCACTTGAAATTTAAGTTGAAGTCCAGTGATAAACCTTAAATGGTGCAAAGGTAATTGGTAAGTTGCGGGAGGTATAAAAATAATAATAATAATGAAGGTTTTGTTTACCAAAAACTGAAAAATCATGTAAAAGTCAAACACAACCAGCCTTTTTCAGGGATTAAGTAATGGGGTAATTTAAAACCTTGCAGGTGTACCAAGTTTTGTTGATGACTTACAAATCTTCGGTCTTTTCACAGCCACTGTCAGAACAAACTGTTTTAATAAATCCTTCAAAGTGTTATTCGGGCAATACTTCAGTGCAGGGAGTAGTAGCTACTCTATATTTCCATCATAATGTCAAGAAAAGTGCAATTAACAAAGGATAGTCAGACTAGTTGCTCAGGTGTTCATCATACAGCAAGAAAATGACCCAACAGATTAAAAGAAAAGAGCCACACAGTGGCTTCACATGACGGAAGCGCAGGGCAATCTCCAGAGTCTGGCATAAACTGCAGTAGATGAAAGCAAAGCAAACTGCAAAGTGCAACATATTCAGGGAAACCTCAGCAATAGTGTTTGGACAAAACTTTCTGAGCAATATTTGATTCGCATTGTAGAAAGAATGTGTTCTGTGTTCACATATAGTCGAGTCCAAAAGTCTGGCAAGTACTCTCGTGTGTTCCTGAGCAAGTGCCCTTGTCTGCTCCAGGGCATGCAGCAGGATCAGCACCATGGAGAGCGTTCATGACATTTGGTACATCTTTTCCTAATGGGCCTGCCACCATGTCTTATATCAATTATGTAATCAACCAAAAAGAGCGGCTGCCATCAGGACCGAACTCAAATTTGTTATTTTTCACGCAGCACAGATTTTGGAAACTGACATGAAAAGCATGTCAATCTTTCCGAGTAATGTACAGGTTTAGTTGTGTAGCACACAAGAAACATTACCACTATCAATCCATGGTTTACAATTCATGCCCTCTTGGAGCATGTGTTTTCATATCTAACTTCATCAGAGGGCAAACAGATGGTGGAACCACAGAGTTTTTCGCCTATCAGGATGTTGTGAGTATTAAAAAAACAGGACTAAGTTGTATTGTAACCCTTCAATGTCAGTGGGTGGATGTTCACATCCCTTTGAAACTGGCGCCGAGGCAAGCAAACAAATACTTTGACCTGCTATGTTCCTCTTAATGCATGATTTACTGTACTGTTTAATATTCCCAAAAGGGCTCTAGCTCCCCCTCTTCTCTCTTCATCAATGTCTCTCTGCATCTTTGCGCTAAGAGGAATATAATAACTGCCTTTCCGAGCCTCTCTGTTAAACATCATGCATCTCCTTCAGTGCAATGTTCAGGTTTTCCTGCTCTGATGAATAAAAAAAGGCTGTCCGCAGTGTCTGTTTGAAAAAAAAAAAAAAAGGCATTTGTGTTGTGTCATGTCAGTAAACAGGGGTTTATTTGCTGGCATCCTGGCAAGATGACGGAAAATGTGCATGTGCAGGGAAGAGGCTTGTGATCTCCCTTTCCTGCTGTGTGTGCGCGTGTTTGTGTGTGCCTGAGTACACAGATAACACATCTCAGTCCATTTTCTGCCATGACATTGACTTTTGTTTTTGCAATAAACAATATGATGACAGCACCCAAATAGTGGCATACGCTGCCACACACTGAGTGTTTAGGTGGCCATAACGTTACATAACATTTGATGTTTAAAATAATTTTGATCTTACACATGAATGTCCCCACATCGTAATATAGGAACACACACACACACACACACACACACACACACACACACATATACTACACATTTCCACACAATTCAACTAATAAAGTAAAACTGATGCTTCAATAAGGATTCTAATGAAGCATTCTTATGATTATTTTTATTCTTTTGGAGTGTTTTGGGGGGTTTTCTGACATTGTGGGGCGGTTTGATTCATCTTCTATCATTATATATGTCTAAAAAGCAATTTCATTACAAGAACATTATGATGTGGGGTTTATCCATATAAATTGGTGTGCCTATAATTCTATCTCTACCTACCGCATGTCTCATTTATGAATGTTTCCTCAATTAAATCTTGCTAAAGCTGTTGTAAAACCTTGCCAAATACTGGCAAACTAATAAAGCCAGTGCAATCAGCTCTTATTTATTTACACATTTCAGGCACGTCCAGAGGGAAGGTGGTAAGCGAAGAGGCTGGATTACTATGCAGTGCTTAATAAACCTCTACAGCTTGTGGTCTTACTGTGGAGTTTGCACCTGGTCTGTTCTCAGCAGGTAACACCTCCCATGGATTGACTGTCTGATATCCATCCAGCTCCACAGAGATGGAGCGGCAATATGCCAAAGCACATGGCCAAAATACAGTGGCATCATTTCTTCCACTTACTGTCATGAATGTGTCTTTGAAATGGCCATAAACACTGTTGAGATCTATCTATGTATCTATGTATCTAGGTATCTATCTATCTGTCTATCTATATGCCTGTCTATCTAGTCTGTTTAGAAAGAACTGAGAAAGCTGGACTGGCTGTCACATCAAAAATGTCCAAACAACATGAGCTTCGACAGTTAACGTACATAACATTTATAGTATAATCAAACGCAATTTGTCAGCCAGAAACAAAAATTGCACTCAGCCTTTCCCTGTAATTAAAACACCTCTCTCTATTTCTCTTTTATGTGTACTGCAATTACAGCGTTGACATCGCTGATTAGAGTTCCTTAACTCAGCATGAGAGCTCTAATAAAGGCCTGTGAAAGCCATATTCAAATGATGGTCTTCTAATTATTGACAAGAGTATTTAGATCAATGAGATACCAAGAGAATTCAGAAACCAAAAAGAAAATGATGACCGGCAAAGTGTTGTGTAATTATAGTTGACAAGGAAATTGCTGATTTATTTTCATTTATTGATTTTTTTTCTGGACAGGAAATACACCTGAACACATACTTACAGTCAAGCAGCAATGTCTTGTCTCAGAAACAGTTGAATTATGACAATGTAAAAATGCAAGTACAGTTATACAGAGTGGCCCATGCCACTGGGTGTTGTGTAAATTACTATATTAACATTATTGGATCATTGATTCATTGGTGTGTGTACAGCATTTTAAGAGAACATATGTTCCCATATTACCATGTGTGTAATTTTTTTTTTCATTTACATATTTTTACTTGTGCATATTATTTTGATTCTTGACTTTAAACACTGCAACTTATGTATAACTTAATATTTAAAGTTATGTTTATTAAGTTTTATTTTTAATTTTACAAACTGTTCTGTTATGTGGGGCGGGAAGGAGAGTCGTTATACATTTTTTCTGTTTACTCTGTTACTGTAATTCAAAATGAACCAAAGGAATAAATGAAATATTAAAAAAAGAGAGCATCATATTTTATAAATTCTTTATATGTTTTGTATGTGAAAGCCTATCAACAATCATCAAATCATTAAACCAGTTACTAGTTTTACTGTTTGGCTGATCGAAGTACAGACTGAAGTTAAAGTAGGCTTCATATACCTCAAAACTGTGCTCAAAGGAAACTACAGTAATCAGTTTTATCAGTTAACATAACATTACACTCACCAAGGTAATTGCTGTAATATCAGAATGTAGTCAAATCACAAAAAAATAAAAAAATAGATCTAATGGCGCAACAAACATGGTTGGTATCAGACAATCAGACAGGTTCTATACAAGCCAACAATTTACCTACATTATCTAAACCACTTTATTTGGACATATGACAAACTACGACTACAACTGAATTCAGTCTGTAAACTTTAATGAATGTTTACAACAGGCAATTTAACTTTTAATTTTAACGGTTTGCCTTAGTTTTCTCTTTGGGTCCAATAAGGAGAATGATCATACAGGCTGTAAACAAGTTATAACTTTGACCGTCCTGTCAGCTTGTTTAGAACATGTCTGATCTGTTCTCCCGTTGGACCCATTTTTGCAGCGTTCTGAGATCTGAGCAATGACTCGGCAGAGTTGTTATTATAACCTATAGACTCCAGAAGCTTTAGAAATAAAACCCAAGTGGTAATAAACTATAATATTCCTCTATTGCTCCTGAACCTTGTTTTCAAATCTGCAGTGTTTCTTTATAACATGAAACATTGAAATAAACAACACTTGGATCCGCACACTAAACATAAAAAGATTTTTAATAAAGTTTATCTTTAGCACCTTTAAATCAGTGCTTTAGTAGATGTAGATTGTTACATTCTTCTGGTTACAATATAATATCGAATTAAAGTCTTCTCTGCTGTAGAAAAGTAAATATTTTCTATGATGTGATTATTTTTTATACATAGTTTTTATATTCATTATTTCCTGGTTCATCCAAATGCGATTTTTCTTAATGATAAATCAGAAACACATTCATATCAATCTTCCTCTGAATAATCCAGGTACCAACATGATTTTCTTTCCTGCTTCAAGGCCTTGATGGTCTGACACTTTCATCAATTACTGTATGTTCATGGATTTGTCACCATATAGGCTAACTCTTAGATCCGCAGTCTACTATGGTTTCTACAATGGTTGCACTCCATCCATTAGTGTTCACCGTTACTGAAGGCAAAACAGCCCATCAACTCTGAAGTTTGAAATGCTTTGGCCCTGGATGTGTCCTGTTCCATGCAAGCCATGGCACCACCAGAGGACTGCTGTTGGCCAGGATCTCCACCTGTCCCAGGCAAAATGTCACGGTGGTGGTTTCGACCTCTGAAGTGTAGATAAGCAGGACAAACGAAGTCCATCAGCCAACCTTTATGCCTCATTACCCTCCCTCTGCCAGAGGAGGCGCCACCTGCTACCTTCAAGGTTGCAGTGTCCTTCCCTGTATATCTAGCACCAAAAGAGCAGATAGATGGCCAGTTCGTTGCCTACCTCCAACACACTCTCTCTCTTCATCCCTCTCTCAGTCGTTCACTGTGCCCCTGACAGACGTTGGTCGTCATTGCCAGAACTGCTGACAGGAGTCCAGGGTGAGTGTCAGCTTTAGCCACAGTTGGAACGGGTGGAAAGATGGAGGGAGTGATGGAAGGAGGGAAGGCTAGGAGGATTATTTGAGGGCATCTGCCAAAAGCCCCTCTTTTGGCATCTTGGCGTCAGAAGTGATGATTTAGTCGGTGACACAGGATGATGACACAGCAGTCGGCCTCTACTGTTGCCATTCCGCCACGCCACCTGCAGATTACACAGATCAAGAGCTACAGTAACACAGTGTGACTTACACTTGAGGCCATTCAAAGGGTCACTTTAGTTTCAACATTGGTTATCAGCTATTTGGATAAGGAAGCCTTAGTCTTATAGAATAGACATAGGCAGTCCTACTCTTAAAGGAGCTATTTCTAAGTTTTGCAAAGTTAGCTTAACAGCTGTTAAGAGTTTCAGCCATCCTTGCATTTACAAGACAAGAGGCAATATGCCTTCTGAGCAGTGCTGCTTCTTCAGGGCAGCCTTTACGCTATAGCGACTAGGTATCAGAAAGTGGGGCTAGCTGGTTAGCATGCTAACTTTCATAGAAGATAAGAAATTATAGAAATAGAAGCAAAACAAAAGGGTTGCTTTCAACCATTGGAGACAGCTCTTGGTGAGCAAAGGGATGAAGTTTGATGCTACATATGTAAACAACTTCTAAAGTCGACTGTGTGGCAATAGCAAAACTTAGAAATAGCTCCTTTAAACTTTTTACCCAACATTTAATTAAAAATATTCTAAATGTGTTTTTCTCTTCAAGTATACAGTAAACCAAACAAACAGTCCAACTGTGCATTATCAAGTGATTATATTTACAAAATAAAGTTTCCATGGAGAATTTTTTTTTAAATTAAAGACAACCAATCCCTGTATGTATTCAGGTGGATTAATTGCAACCTTGACAGACAACCAGCTGTTTTGACCAGGTCAAGCTTAATCAGATCAACTCAGTTTGAAGACACAGCTCTGCAGATTTAGCCAAGTACCACCTCTGCAGGCTTGCTGACTTTAACTTGACATTGATTCTTTTTCCATAACTACAAGAGGTAACCATAGAGACTGAATACTAACTCTCTATTTTTACATCTACTGCAAAGGAGAGATATCATATGCATGGCAATGTTTAAGAATGTCAGCACAAATTTAGCATCAGCGTTGAAAGAACAAAAGAATCTAACTCAAAGGATGTATGGCTTCTCTCCTGCACATTATATCTGAGTGTACCGTTTTTCCGCATAGTTTCAGAATTCAGAGTGAGGATGTTGTTGTGAAGTGGTCACTGTCATTTTGGAGTCAGTGTTGCACTGAGTGATGGCCTTTTTTAAGGACAAACAAAGTTTTCTGTTGACAGTTTTGTGTAATTTGGAGAAAAGATCAATTATTATATGCATAACATTTACATTTCAATAGCAAATACAAACCTTAAGGCACTGAATTTTACTGAATTGACTTTGCGTTGTCTTTTTTTTTTTTTTTTTTTTACTGCTTTCATTCCCTCTCTCTCTGTACTGCAGGCTGTTGGCAGTTGTTCACCACAGTTCATTGTGAAGCTTTTGGCTGCAGTCAGGCGAGAGGTCAACCGAGGCAGCGAGGACAACTGTTTTCTCAAAATCAACATTTATTTTATCTTACTATGATATGGCTTGGTCTCCATGGAAACTGCAGTGGAAATTTTTTTTCCCTACGTCGAATCCACTGGAGGTGGTGCAGCACATCATGTCTAAGGAGGAGAGATTTGAAAGAACTGCTGTTTGGCTACATTTTTGCCGATGTGCAGATATGGGGGGCGACTTATGGCTCCCAAAGTTGCCAAATCACTAAGCTTAATGTAGGTCTTCAGTAATCAAGTTACTGATGCAGACACATGCTGTACATAAACACCAATAAATAACCTATAACCAATAAATGTTTATTTCCTACTTTTATTTTCTAACCCCTAACTCTGGACTTTCTACCACTACCTACCACTCATTCCCGAGAAAGGTAAACCTTCAACCTTTTTGACCACTACATACTACTTGACCTGAACTTACACTTAACCCAAACTTAAATCTAACTTTACTGTAAACCCACAATGTGCCTCTGTCCAAGTCACTTTTAGAAACAAAGACCAGAAATTTCTCACCTTTCTATTCTTGTGAAGACATTTAGTTCTTAATAGTCTGGAAATACACACACCCGTAGACACACATTCCACCGCACATGCTGAGTTTCTCCTACTGTAAGTGGTTACCATAGCTACCACATGGCGAGGCTCATGAAGTACAGTGGGTCCATCTCACGTGGGAGATATCATGTATTTATAGAAGCACTGTGGTGTGGCCAGAAATGAGTTTAGACAATGCACTTTTTTGGGTAATAACAAGCAATGGAAGTGCTGTAGTGTGTAAAGAGGTACTGTGAGGTACGGTGTGCGAGTAGGTTAACAGTGACTTTGAATTGTCATTGCGTATAATGCTCCAGTGTAATACAAATAAGTTGGGTGTTGGAACTGTCCGTGGTGCTGAACAAAAGATGAACAGTAAAACATTCAGAATATCCACATTAAGCAGGAGAGCTATTTTCTTTTCCTCACATCATGTCAGTGACAGTCCACTGTTTAACAAAGCAAAATGTAAATAACTAGAACTGAGTACACAGCTTAACAAAACCCCCCACTCCGTTCCTGCCATCTGAGAGCTCCTCTTCCCTCAAAAGGTCAGTGACTTTTAGGAAAGTTTCTCGCAATAATCTGCTAGCTCGGCACCCGGCTGCTTGAGTCTCTGCGATATGTGTTATGGGGAATCAAATACAGAGTACATATCATGAAATGTTTAATTAAATCCTATTTTGTTGAATAATGAACTAATTAACAAACTCCTGCTGAATCCTTTTTTTTCTCTTCTTCTTCTTCTTCTTCTTCATCAAAACACACTGGATTTCGAAGTATGTTCCCTTATCTTTCCAAAGTAATTGTACTTCCTAAATGGACATAATTGAATTGCTACCCATCCTGGCATATGCGGCGTATTGTTCTCATGGAATGAAGCATACCTAATTGCAATCCATCATAATCACCGCACCTTTTTCATCTCAATTGAGACCTTAATTCTAATGAATGGTTCAGTGATTATATTTTGTGGAAATATTGTCTATTAGATGTAATGGCCTCCCATTATTTAGCATTGTTCACTTGACATAGGCTTTAAAACCAAATGGCCAATTACAGAGGAGGTATGAACTGGGTAAGACAGGATAGGGAATGAGATGTCAGAACATGTTGGCTGTGGCAGGATAATCAATAAGACTGGTAAAAGGATTCACCTAGGCTGACTATTATCTCTATTGACTTTCAGGTTGTAGGATTAATATCTGTTTCATACAATCATCCACACTCACATAGATCCCAAATTAGTCAGTTTAGCCACCTGCTTCTGTGCTCTCTGCAGCACTTATACGTTCAGTGTTTGGCTGGGTGACTGACAGAGTGCGTGTGCCTCCAGACTTGGTGTCCAAGAAGACAGTGATCCAGTCAGGAAGACAGGCATTACATTTTAATAGCTGTCTATAAGTCAGTCAGCCAGTCAGTCAGTAAGTCATCCAGCCATTTCGTAGATGAATTTAGGTACGCAGCCCACCATTCTATCCAGCCAGAAAACCTGTACATGTAGGAAAATCCTCACTGAAAGGAAATCAGGTGGACAAACAGGCAGGCATGACACACATATAGGAGAGCAAACATGTGAGTGCATACATAGAAGTCGTATCTAATCTAAACAACATTGTAAGGCTGCAAAACTCTCTCAGTATCAAGTATGAATTCAGTATTGTACCGTGCCAAATTGTGTGTGAATACAGAATAGACTCTTGTAATGGGTGACATGCCTAAAAAGTAGAGTTTAATAATGTCTGCGTCGGTGTGTCCAGTGTATGATACTTGAAGCTAACAGTTAAAGAGGCAAGCTAAGCACATTCGCACCAATGAGGAACACAATAACTTCATTCTTGTCCTGGCTCATCCACGACCTCAGCTAGTGGCAGCGAAGTGAATCAGGCCAGGAGCCTTTCATGGTCAGTGCGTGTGCCTGTGGTTGGTCAGATGAGCTGACCTCACGGTAGATCAGATCAAGTTGATCACAGCATTAGGGTCAGATCACTTTGTCTATACTGGCATGCCAACAGAGAGGCGGAAACAGCTACTTATTCACAAATGAAATAAGATCTGTTCAGCTGCTTCTAATATAATTTTACTTCAGTTTATATTTTGACTACTGCTCACTTCTTCTTTTCCTACTATTGCAACTGCTACACACACTTACTATTCATCCTGCAATTCCCACTATACAGCTATTAAATTATTGTTACACCTGCCACTTGTACTCCTACTACTGTTACTACTTCTATTTCTTCCACTGTTGCGACTCTTGGATGGTGGGTTGGAGAGAATCCAGAAGAAAAAAAACAATTAAATCAAAATATATTTGGTCTCATCCCCAGTACACCCAGCAAGGTTACAAGTACCCTGCACAAAAGACCACACCAACCTTCCCCTATGTAGTGTCGCTCTGTAGTGTTTCACTTTGACGTCTCAGAGGAATACATATGCTCTCTGTTTGTGTAGAGCACAAAGAAATCCAAATCCCAGTCACCTTATGTAAACCTACTGAACCTGCTATTGTTTATGAAGCTAAATCTAAACCACTAACACAAGGTTTTCAGTGACAGGAAGAGTCCATTCAATTTATCAGATAAATTAGAGTAATGTCTCATCTTCTTTGAAAGGACCGACTCTGGAATGCACTTGATCTGAATGTGATCCATTATTGTTTGCATATGATTTAAATCATATTTTGAGATCATTATATAACTTGTGTTGTGAGTACAAAGAGAGAGAGAGAGTTGAAGGATTATGTTGCGTAATCAGTCACCACATTTTAATGCTGTCAGAAAAATATCCTATATTTCCCTCCCTCATATGAATTATTGATAACATGACGATGATACCACTTATAATGAAAAAGTAATGCTGTGCTGAAATAAAGCATTCTACTTCATTGATCGATGGAGACATAACATAGAGAAGACACTCGCTGAAGTTGAAACGTCAGAAAACATTTGATCTATTTCTGACCAAACAAATAAATTATATATATATATATATATCATTTATTTGTTTGGTCAGTTTAAAGGTCAAGTTAGGGTAAGTTATTTCAATAGTAATTATATTTTCAGTCACAATGGGTTGCAACCTTCAAATGGTCATCGTATTGAATGGAACACTGGTGCAAGTATTTCATCCAGCAATTTAACTACAATAACTTTGAAATGTGAAAAATTCCACTTTTGCACTTGGCCAGGAACGTTTAACATTTGGTTTTCTCTCTTGCCTCTGTGCTACAACCCATTAGCTGATGGTTGTGCACACTGCTATCTGTACCACTGCAAACTCAAATTTACCAAGCCCCCCCCCCCTTAAAAAATGAAAAAAATGATGCAATTTCTTGAATTGTGTTTGTGCAACAGAAATAAACTCATGTCAGCCCAGTAAGAATAGCTGACTTTGACAGTGTGGTATTTCCCCCCCTCGCTCTTGGTCTATGAATACTACTGTGTATTGTGAGTTTGAAGTTGCACTAAATGTATCTACCACCCACTCCACTCAACCACCCAACCCCAATATGAATCACAGTTCATCATGTTTTATCTCTAGTAGCAATTTTCTGTCTTTGCATGGACAAGCCCTGTAGTTTATCTCCTCCTATCTCTCCATCTCTCTCTCTCTCTTTCACACACACACACACACACACACACACACACACACACACACACACACACACACACACGCACTCACGCAGTTAACAAAAGCTGAGAAGGCGGTAGCAAAATGATCATGTAAAAAAAAAAAGATACTGCATTCAAAAGGTCAGTGGGTATTCTGTCCATTGATATGATTGCACTGTGTTTCTATGTCTCCCTCCTCTCCCTCACTCTATTTCTCTCCATCGCTTTTCTCTTCAAAACCTCCTGAACCAAATAGGCACAGCAACCGCCATCACCATTTGCATCAGCCACAAACATTTTCTAAATGTCTAAGTTGCACTTGAGACCAGTGCATTTCTTGCTAAATGCCTTGTTCGGTTAATGTTAATCCCCCCCACCCCCCAAACCACCACCACCCCCCCCCCTCCTCGTCCCTCCTCTTCACTCTCTTAAAAACTCTTCAGGTTTTTCCAACTGAGCGATTCAGGCTGAGGCGGGCGCAACCGCACTAGAGGGGGAAGTCAAGTCGTGCTGGACTGGCGCGATATCCTCGCACGGTTCACAACTCAAAGAAGACCCGACTCGCGCCTAATCATGCTTTTAAATGATGGAATATGCTGATTTTAAAAGTTGACCAGGGATTTCTAGTTGTGGGGTGTCTGCGAGGCATGGCTTTCATTTTAACTTGCTTATTTCTGTCTTGGTGAGTATGGCAACTCTTTTCTCTGCATGTTCTCCCACTTTTACGCACGGCAACCAAAGACTGTGGATGGATGTGCGTTTGAGAAACTCTGCATTTTTAACTGTTGGAATCGTTTTTTCATTAGTGCTTATGTACTTTAGTTACAGTGCGAGCAGTGTTTGGGGAAATCAACACAGTGATACCAGTATCTATTTGGATAACATCACGCGTATATTGGATAGATTACTGGATGGCTATGACAACAGGCTGCGACCTGGATTTGGAGGTATGCTCATTACAGTGTCATATTACATTTTACATGATATTGCCTCTTAAATGATTGGATGGATTTTCCCTTTTGTCAGAAGATAAAGTTTTGCACCTGCAGTTGTGTGTGGCTCATTTTCAATTAGTCTTTTTGTGCTGTAATGGTTAAGTATTAGTGTCTTCCCTTTTACACAATTATGACAAAATTACCAGTGAACAAGTAGAAATTTGAGAATCAACTTCATCAATGGTTCTTTTTGTTGTTGTTATTGTTGTTGTTTAAAGGAATGTGATTTTCAGTGGCCATTTTGCTCCTTGTATGAGCTCTGCAGTAATTACAGCTTCACTTTTAATTGCTTTACATTGTGAAAAACAATCCAAAGTTGTTGTTTGTGTGTGCATCAAAGCAACTACTTATCCTTCTGCTGTAGGTCCCGTTACGGAGGTTAAAACTGACATCTTTGTCACCAGCTTTGGACCTGTGTCAGATGTTGAGATGGTATGTAAACCGTGCTGACCGCTGAAACACTGATCCAGGATAGACACACACTACTGAACAGATGTCCATATGCAAGCATTCGTTTCATCACTTGTCAACAAAGTCAGTGTCATTTTATGAACACGAGGGAGGATATGTACAGTTTCCCCCCACTGTAACTCTGTGCATAGAGCTTCAAGTCGTGGTTCAACCAGCCTTCATTATTCCAGCATTTGGGCAGGATGTCATTAGTGCAGCTTAGGATTTTAATCTGGTTGACAATCTCCCCCCCTCGTCAGAGAGGGAGATAGAGAGAGAGAGAGAGAGAGATCTGGCTGATGTTGGGACGGGATAGGCTGGCTACTCCTGTCATGGGATAGGCTGAGCACTGTATGTCTGTTGTACTCTACACTCTTTAGGCTTTAGGCTTTAGATACTCTCGCTGCATCTAAAGCCTACTTGAACTTGCCATGTGATATACTGGTGGCAGCTCCATAGAGAGGCATGTACATGACTCTGTGGAGCAGCAAGGCCATGGATTCCATCTAAGAGCATCCAGGATGGATTTGTATTGTGGACTTTATTGCGGACTCTGTAGATGAAATAATCCATATTCATATTTGATGAGTTCATCATCAATCAGTTATTGAAGTCATTTCATCTCCAGACCTGCTAGTTCATAAACAATAAGATAAAACATAAAATAGCCTTTTAACATTGAAGGATTGTCTTTTAAAAGAATTGAATAAACTTAAAGAAACGTCATCTTGAGGATATTTTGAGTGCGTATGTATAGCACGTATCCACAAAGAATCTATGTTAACTCCCTTAGAATAAATAACAATGGTGAAATTGATTGCACAATTTTTAAATAAGCACAAGCCTAACTTTTAAATGTCATCAGTACTGGCAACAAAAATAGAATAGTCCAGAAATGGAAAAACAAAATAACTCATCAGATTGCCAGTGCTCTATCCTGCAGGTTCCAATGTAACCATAGCTCACAAACCCATCTGCCATTCTCTCTGGGGGTAGTGGAGATAGTAGCGGCAGGAGCAGAAGCAGCACCAGAGGTAGGAGTGGTTGTAAGAGTAGTAAATAAACCCTTAACCCATGCTCTAACACCCCCTCCCCGTCCAGGAATACACCATGGACGTGTTCTTTCGTCAGACATGGATTGACGAACGCTTGAAATTCGAGGGCCCCATCGAGATCCTGCGGCTCAACAACCTGATGGTCAGCAAGATCTGGACTCCGGACACCTTTTTCCGGAATGGCAAGAGGTCGATCTCTCACAACATGACCACCCCCAACAAGCTGTTCCGCATCATGCAGAACGGAACTATCCTCTACACCATGAGGTAACAGTGCTGGACAGTGAGCTCCAAACCCAGCCAAGACCGGAATAGAGCACAGACCTGGAAAGCAAATCAAACAAACAAGCGTCCAAGAATATGCACAGACATGAAAAGAAATGAGGAGTACCGTTCCAAAAAACAAGACATGTGCCATCTGATATCTGAAAACAGGCCTGGAAAGCAATTCAAACAAACATGACTCCAGCTTTGTTCCAAAAGGACATATTTAGGATGAAGAAAAAAATGCCCCTAGAGTTACTGATGGCACAAAAACATATTTAAAAAAAAAAAAAATCAGATTATCTAAGTGGATCAACTTTACTTTAAAATATTTGATTAAGTTCAAGCTTTATCTAATCCATCTTCAGTTCTGTATTTAGTTACCTTTACGAGAGGTACAGTTACAGTCTTTCTCTCCAACACGGTACGATATAGTGCCAAAATATTACAAGAAAGACAATTACATTTCGATCTCTGCAGAGTTCACCTCTCCACCTTACATCAAATATGTCTTTTTTTTGTTTGTTAGTGTGTCAGCCATTGTGCAGCATGGCGCCACACTGACTTGTGCCAGCTCAAAACAGCAACAGTCATTTTCTCAGCCAGTAACAGTGTATCAAATATAAATCAAAACACGTCTTTAAACTCGTCTCTATTCTGACAGATTAACTATAAATGCGGAGTGCCCCATGCGTCTGATGAACTTCCCGATGGACGGCCATGCCTGCCCGCTCAAGTTTGGGAGTTGTGAGTTTTTTGTTTTTTTGTTAAGCCTCGCTGCTCTGACAGATGGTGTCACTCTCCGATGATCGCTCTGTCACTGAGTAATTGACTGCCTGACAGGATGTATTCAAAGATTTCAATTTGAAGTGTCACATACAGTGCATTAGGGGGAACTGTCAGTATGTAATACGAGCCACAATTTACAGTGTCATTTGGTGGTATGAATCTGGTACAAATAAAATCGTTGCCACTTCCTGCTGGTACTTAGAGGTTCAGGAAGAAGAAAACGAGACCATGGGGATCATGGGAGTAACAAATGGGCATGTCAGTGGAGAGGAGAAAAAAATTCAAGTCTGAAGTATTTCACTACAACCTGGGCTCCTACACTAGGAAGCAAAACTGAAATTTGGGAAATAAGGTGTTAAAAATCCCTTCCTTATACCGTGCAATTAAAGAGTAAAAAGGTGGATAACAGTCACACTTTATATTACAGCCCACATACCTTATCATTACTGTGTTATGTAAAACGCATGTTGTAGTTTTGCTCATTAACACATGTTATTGCAGTGCGTAGGAGAGAATGCGGTGTACAAGAGGGGAGGGTAATTACACGCTCGCTGCAGGGATTTATTATCATGCCTTTGACTTCATTGTATGATTTGGAATAAGGACTAGTCGAGAAATAGATCAGTATATTTGAAAATTGGACTCTAGCGCATATGTTTGTCTAAACATACCTTTCTCAAGTGCGTCATTATGGAAGGTTTCCACTGTCGCACGAGGAAGGAAAGCTATGACAAAGTAGTTTCATAATACAACATATAGATGAAAGTGGATCAAACATAGCTAATCTTTAATGTTCAAGGAGGAACCAAGTAATTATTACTTTAATGCTTTTAGAATACACTCTCTAGGCTGTAATATAATGTGTGGTGGTTCTCCCTATTTCGTCTTTAATTACACAGTTAGAGGCAGGCAGTATTATAATGTGTTACCAAAAATTATATGGCAAGAGTTCCTCATCCAGTATGTGTAAAGTGTATGGAGGACCAGGTCAATGAAAGTGTTTATGAAATTATCAAACCTAAAGGTTGTTTGTTACTCTCATCATATTGTACCAGCAATAACAGAAGTGATTTGTTCCTGTCCCCTTGAATAATGGCAGCACTCTCAAAAAATATGAGGAATCAAGTCAAGGATGATGTTTCAGTTTTTTGTTTTTATTTGTGAGAGTGCAGACCATAAAGTGCAAGAAGCAGTAAAAGTGTTTGTCCTTTTGTCTGTTATTCTCTCAAAGTGTCAGAGCTTCTTCACATTTTATACGCCCTAAATTATTTTAAAAAGGAAGAAAGAAAAGAAGGACACTTTGATGAATCCGATGGATGCCCAGGTTGTAACAAAGTTCTCCATCCATCCTGTCTAGATGCTTATCCCATCAGTGAGATTGTGTACACATGGAAGAAAGGTCCTCTTTCTTCCGTCGAGGTGCCGCAGGAATCGTCCAGTTTGCTGCAGTACGACCTCATTGGTCAGACGGTGTCGAGCGAGAGGCTAAAGTCCAATACAGGTGAGCAAAGACTCTGAGACATGTGCTCGGAGCTATGATCATAACACCGGCAGGTTAGGCTTTCACAGTGTGGAGCTACATGCTTGAGCCTGATCTGCAGTTCTGATGATGCTTCATATACAGTATCCTATTATCGTATGTGTGATAATGTGTGACATGTTTTTATTGAATGTGAGCCACACAGCATGTTTCTCTGAGGTTATGTGCATCTTTAGAAAGGTTTTAAAATCACTGGCAAGACAGCAAAACATTTAAGTATTATGCTATTACAGTTATTGGCAATTTTAAGACAGAACCGACAAAACAGTCATCATCATTATCACCATTTTTGCACAAAATGGGTATTTTACGTTTGCCAATGAATTTGCTTTGCAACCAATGGACAACACAAATGTCTTTCCCGTCTCAGGTGAATACGTGATCATGACCGTCCACTTCCACCTACAAAGGAAAATGGGCTTCTTCCTGATTCAGACCTACATTCCCTGTATTATGACTGTCATCCTGGCCCAGGTCTCTTTCTGGATTAATAAGGAATCAGTTCCAGCTCGGACTGTGTTTGGTAAGATTTCTTTAAATCCATTCAAGTTTGAAGCCTATTTCATGCTGCACATTACATTACTGTTTGAGTGGAACCGTTTAGAAAATTCAAGACCATCCTCGTTTCAGCTGCCTGCCAAAAAAAAAAACAAAAAGGGTCTTGCAGTTAATTAAGACTCTTTTATTCTTTGTAGAAAAAGCAGTTTTTCTCAGTTGCCATTGTGCGTGATTGCAATCAGTTAAAAGAGAAGTATAATGTGTGTGTGTGTGGGGGGGTATAAATCAGGTCAATTCACTGAACAGAAGAAAACAGTGTATTGTGTAGTGTCTTACACTTTCTGATGAGTCTTAGTTTTACATGTTGCAAGACTTTATACCAAATTTTTCATTCATTCTCATTAAGTTTTCCGCTCGCAAAACTCAACTTTGTTTTCTTCAAGTATGAAAAACCCAAATGAAAATTTTCTTAATTTATTGACTCACCACCCACTCCTCAACCCCAGTGTGACTCTGGTTCTGCAAACTCAAAGTATAAGCATACTTTTCTTCATTTACTGCACTCTGATTGGTTTCAGCTGCACAGAGTGCTCCTTAAATAAAAAAAAAACAGCCTTCTGCGAGAAAACAAAGACAGACACAGTCATCACAGTATGATTTAACCCTTCTCCATTATCTCTATTCCACCTCCACTGTGGTGGATCACAATTAATTGGGAATAAATGTCCTTTTTGAAATTGGTCATGCAAGGGCCGAGAGGGGGAGGATGTTTACTTGGCCCTCTTCCGAGCAGTCACAGGTTCCGCTTGCTCACATTACATCACGCTACAGTTGCCACCAAGCTCTAGCCTCAGGAGCAGAGAGGGTGAGAGACACTGAACAAGGACAGAGAGAGAGAGAGAGAAAGAGAAATGAGAGAGACAAAATAGATTGAGACAAAACGAAGAGGAAGGGAAAAAATGGGGAAATTGTGTGTTAATTTTGATTCCCCCTTGCGTTACATTTCAACAAGCTGCAGCTGATCGCGGTGACACTGCTGGCCCTTGTAGATTATGGTTCTGTGGTCTGCACTCGTCTTTGGAAGTGAGCCAGCGGTCCGACGAGCTTGCGCACTTCTTGAGAAGAATAGATCCCAATCATTAGCGTTAGCGTGGAAGTTGAGGCCCCGTGTGGAAAGCACATCTGTGCTCAACTCATTAACCTCGCTCGTCGTGCTGTTTTTCATTTCACACAATAAAACACGATTCTCTGGATGGACTGTATTTGAATAGTTGCTCTGGATGATCGCAGAGCACGCTGGGTATTCTAGAAGAGGTTATATAGAAAAAATCGAATACCACGTACTGATTTTTTTTTTAATTACAAAAGGCCAGGCTTCATATTCAAATAGTGATATAGTTGGTTTCTAAAAAGTGTCTTGCTTATGAGATCTTAAAGCACTACATATAAGTATGTAGTTGCAGAGAAGAGAAGAGAAGGAGAATTGCTATATGGATGTGCTCCACCCTGACAGTATATTAAGCCATTGTATGTGGCGCGCTGGATTGTCAACAACCTCTCTAAGAGCTGAAAGTCCCTTGAGCACAAGTCTCACAGACTTAATTGAGTGTGGCCTAATTTGTACCTTGCTTTTTTCCTATAAAAGCACATAAATGCCCCGAGCATTTAATTTCTATCCTGTCTTTATACTTCATCCCCCTCCCTCCTACACTCGTTCTTTCTTTCTTTCTCTTTCTCGTGCCTCTCCCTCCTACCCTGACAGGCTTTCATCCCGTGTCCCTCCTCCCCTTTTGCAATCATTTAACGTGTGCTCGAGCTTGAGACAGTCGGCATTGGTTGGCTTATCGGAGGAGGTTGTATTTGAGAGTTGTTATCTTTCACCGCTGAAGTGGTTGTGTCGAACATGCTTTTGAGACATTATTAGGTGCATTAAATCCCCCATGAGATCCCAGACTGCTAATGAAATGTGCACAACTAACTCGCACATTTGGTAAAAGCATGGACAGCAGTGTTCAATGGCCCCCTTTTCCCTGCTTGCTTTAGCTTGATGAAAGTGAATTAGATATGTACTTTGTTAATGGGCCTTTTAAGGAGATGTTCATTGTCAGCATCTTCATCTGACTTAATAAGGATGGAATTTGGGCAAGGCGGAGGAAAATCCTACTCCAGTGATTCCGAGATGTTTTTTTGAACTTTATATTTATTTTTTGGGAAGGATGTATTTGATAGTTTGACACTTCAAAAGAGTCTCTAAAATGCACCTGCCATGGCCCTTTTGTGTGGTCCAAACTAATTTCAAACTGTCATGTATCCAAGAGAAGTTATGAATGGCCTCAGATCTACTCTGTGTTTTCCCCTAGTTTTCTACTTTGAGGCTGTGCTCAAAGGGATCCTGGCAGTCTCTGCTTCAATTTGCAGCCATGGCCAGAAGGTTAAAGGAGTTCCTGGTTAAAAAAAAAAAAAAAAAAAAAAAAAAAAGTGTAGTCTCACTTGAGCTGACAAAGATATCATATTTTTTACTATCCCATCTATCCATTGATACATCGACATATGTCTCTTTCCATTATCTATCATCTTCATCTCTCCCCACATCCATTCTCTTCATCCTTTTCAGCCTTCTGTCATCTCAGCCGGAGCCCATATTGTGACATACTTAACAGATAAACAAATGTTAACAAATGCTTTGTGGCTTTTGTCTGGTCATCTTACTGGATGGCTTTTCTGGAGAATGTTTGCAGATATTTGGTCTCTTTTATTTGTGTGCCAGTGCGGGGGCACGGGTTAGTCTGCTTACGGACAGATTAGCATCCCCTGAAGTGACTTTTTGGCAAACCTCGCTGAGCTGAAATGGCACATGGCCTGACATTCTAGTTATATGCCATGAAACAGAGCTGCTGCCATGTGTGTCCCAACATTGGGAAAATCTGTTGTGTATACACTGTGATACATTGGCATCCTTTCATTCTTTTGTTACATAAAACTCACAATGTTATACTATAAATAAGCACCTTATGTGTAATATTGTAAAAGTTCATTTTTCCACTTTTCCCTATTACCTCCGTTCTAAATGGCATCTACCCTTAAAGTATAATTTTAGTCTCAAAAGGTGTCTTTTCAGTAAACTGATGATAGGAATACACTGATATATGGGGACATAAACACTATAGAGTTGATAACTCCAACATCTGTGTCAATGACTGATTATGGTACATGCTAAGACCTTGCTAGGACCTAGCTTTGTATCATCCCTGCAGCACTGTGGTTTAATAAGTACTGGAAACATTAGTGCTTCAATTGCCATCCCCTCTGCAATGCTGAAGTGATCGCTGACGTTATTTGCCAGATGGTAACATTTTGCTAAGAGACTTGAAATGGCAAATTCCAGAGAGATGCTGCAGTTTTGTTTGCCACTTAAATGATAAATTGGCTTTGCTGAGAAGACCTGATAGATATGATCGACTGAGAGGTTGAATGGGGGGCTATTTAGCTGTGAAAGTTTTGCTAATGTGTGTGTGTGTGTGTGTGTGTGTGTGTGTGTGTTTGTGCATCTGGAGTATATGTGTGTCCAAATCAAGCTGATTGCAGTGGCCTCTCATAATCAAGCCTCTGCAATGTTGCGTTCCCCAACAAATATTTCCTAGGCCTTGAGTCGTATTATGGTTTCTCCGAAATGAGAGAAATACAAAAATAAAAACCTACTCACACACACACACACACACACACACACACACACACACACACACACACACACACACACTGGAACATACTGACAGTAAAAGTCTTAAGCGCAATATAAACAACCACTGTCCATCTATCTATGCTGTGTATCTATCTATTGAGTGCAGGAGTGGGGCAGGATTTTCTAGTTCATAATGATAATTATATCCTGAAAAATCAAGGCTCATGTTCAGAGGACTTTGATATTGTTAAAATGACAAGTTGAGGTTTTCATGAGGAGTTACATTAGTAGAGATGTAGAGATGGCGGGCTAGCGGTTTCTCCATGCTTTCAGTTTTTATGCACCTCCTTGTTATACATCTATATTTAATGCACAGACATGAGAGTGGTATTGATTTTATCATATAACTCTCCACAATAAAGCAAATAAGTATCTCACAAAATGTTATAATGCAACGGAGAAAAAGCATGTTTCAACTAACATACTGCTGAAACATGTAACGTGAACGAACAGCATCTTCCTAATCCTGTCTCCTCCCTGTATGCAGGTATCACCACTGTGTTGACCATGACCACACTCAGCATCAGCGCCCGCCACTCCCTCCCCAAAGTTTCCTACGCGACAGCCATGGACTGGTTCATTGCCGTTTGCTTTGCCTTTGTCTTCTCCGCCCTGATTGAGTTCGCGGCTGTCAACTACTTCTCCACCCTGCAAGCCAACCGGGAGATGCGGAAGGCGGCGGCTATGAAGGCGGCGGCTCAGGAGGCAGCGGCTGCAGCGGCTGTAGCTCCGGTTGCGGCCACAGGGAATGATGGAGAGGTCTCCTCAGTAAGTCCGGAACCACTCTTTCACACTTGTTGTGCTGTCTTGCATCAGGAAATGCGTGCCGACTCGATATTTAAAACCTTCACTTTTCTTCACTTTGGTTTTTGACCTTTGACCTTTTTAAGTAAATTTTGTCAACAAAATGCAGTGGTTACTAATGCCCATGCTCCATGTCATTTCTGGAACAGTCAAAGTGCATAGCAGGTAAAATGAAAAAAAAAAAACTGTTTTCTCTCCTGCTACTAATTCAGATCCCCAAACTCTATCGATATAGAGAACCAAGCAAATACCAGCCAACATCCTTTTTATTGTTCTGCAATTATTAATATTGTTTAGAAGGGTTTATGAAAATCTGTCATTACAATGCATTAACCTCATAACAACAAACACACAACCACTACTACCTCGTCTTATAGGTCACAGGCCGCGGTAGGATTACTGGCGTTGTGTACAGATGCAGACCTTATCGACTGCACTTAGTCTCTGTGATAAATAATGTGATCAGAGCAGACGCTGCACTCACAGGAAAGGCAAAAAGGCCTCACGTGGCCTAATTACACGGCTCTACATTTCTTCATCAAATCACTCCGCCGGATGTGCTTCGGAATTTTTTTTTTTTTTTTTTCTCTTGAATCTAAACCGAACTGCTGAACGGCGTAACGCTACACGGCGATTTTAACTCCAAACGCTCAAAGTTCTCTCAGCTGTTCTCTGTTACTTTGTCAAACATGTAATAAAATGCATTTGGTCTCTGCAATGTTTTCAAAACAACTTACCGGCATAAAATGTCTATAAGGTATATCGAGGTAAACTCTACTTTTTTCTGGTCTGGTCTCACAGTAATAATGTGCCACTTTCTGTGCATTAAAATGCATGGAGGCATCTGCAGAAAGTGGCGGTTTAGTATCAGCACAAGCTTTATCCATAAAAATGATTTGGATCAGTCACATCTGGCTGAAGTGAAGCCAAACTATATTTGTTTAGATTTTTTTATTAAGCTGCACCATGAGTTACTGGTTGTGTAAAGAGATTCCAGCAGTGTGTGCATGACTTATTATCAATTTAGGTTTGAGTGAGTTGAGGCTGAGAGAAGAATGGATGAGATTTTTGCAAAAGTTAACCAAAAACGTCCAGTATAGCCTGCGATACCGAGGTTCGGTACTCTTCTGGATGCATATATATATTAACTTCACTGTCACTGTCATCTGTATATACATCATTAAATCATCTCTCACACTGATCATGCCTTTCATCTTTGTGGTTTGATCTGCTCACTCTTGCTAAGCTTGCCTCTCTCCCTCCGTCTCTCTTTCTTTTCGCCTTTATAGAACCATTTCAATTTAAATGTTCTATTCTACTTCAATTTCAGTTGGTTTTATTGGCATGGCACATAAACACATCTGTGTCGCAAAAGCATATAAAGTATAAAAGCGGATGAAGAAATTAAATATATTGTGTACAGGTTTATACTGGTACGGGACTATGCAAACTCCATAACTGTTCACTTTAGTGTGTATGCTGTTAAAGTAAAGAATTGAGCCTTTTATTTATTTATGTCTTGTGGTTTTATATTTTAGACACACTTTTTAAATGCTGACCTTGCAATAGTTACAACTACTGTACATTCATCTGATGACTTTGATTGATTTCGTGAACTGCTTTCACTCCCTGGTTCGTTGTTGTTTTACTGTTTTGTAAAGATCCTGCTTCTAGTCAGATATCCTGCCAGTTGAATTTCTCAGCTGAGGGATTGGTAGTAGGTCACTTTGCTGAATGATTTTTTTCTCTTGTGGTTTTCCAAATGCTTTGATGCATTCAGGCTGCTATGTGGTTCTGAGTCTGTCTGACTGGTTGCAATGGTCTGAGTGGTGAGGGTCATACAGCCGGCTGACTACGCAGGGGAGCAGGTGGTTTACATTGCTTTTATATCACTCGTGGAGATTTCGCTCTACTCTCTGACTTGCTCTCAAGTTCCCTCTGCGGTATCTCTTCTCCCTGCTGTTCATCCATTCGCTTATTTGCAATCGCACATGCACCATGTGCAGGGTAAACAACGCATGTTCTATACAATCTCACTTTTATCCTCTGCCTCATCCCAGAGAAAATCATAATCTCACTTACATCACATATGTAACATGCCTCCACACCACCTTCCTTCCTTTCTTCCCCCCTCGTGCACACACACAAAAAACGCACCAATTTTTAACATTATCCCTCTTTTTCGCTTCTTCTCTCCGGAAACACCTGTGCCGTCCTCTTCATGTGAACCCCTCTATTCTCTCTTCACACACACAAACACACACGCTCCCCTCTCTCACTCGTGCACTCTTGGCCATCCCTCCTTTGTCTCTCTCCCTCTCTTTTTTTTTTGCTTGAATGTGCTGACCACATATATACACACCGCAAACACTACAATCTCTCGCTTTATCCACGCTTGCCCTCACATCCCCACACAAGCGCACACATCCTGCACGTAATCTGCAGCACACACTCCCGTACAGGCACGCGCGTAATCTGCAGCAAATTATGGCCCTCACATCCATACAATTCACTCTTTGCTCTATACAGTGTCTTATCCATCCACCCATCTACAGTATATCTATCCATCCCTCTCTCCTAGCCTTCTATTCTGCCCTGTAACTGTGTGATAACCATAGAGAGTGACAGGAGGAGACAGCCAGTGGCTCTGTGAACGATGTTGCTACAGATTATGTAAGAGCCATAGATTAAGGGAATATCCAGCAGATCACTGCAGGCTCACAAGAAGGAGGGCAGCCACCACAGTGACATGGCGTGGGGGGGGTGGCAAGATGGAGAGATGGATGTGGGGGGGACCAGTGTGGTTTGTGTTTGTGTGTGTGTGCATGTGTGTGCATGAGCGAGAGTTACACTGAGAGAAAGAGAGAGTGGGAGGGATGCATCATGGAAAATGACTGCTTTCACCAAATATGTAGGAGGGAAGACTTTTCATTACACAGAGAAAAAAAAAAAAGGGGGGGGGGCAATGGTGTATCACTGGGAATAGAAACAGCCGTCCCTCGGTCACGATTTAAAAAAAACCCAACGACCTGTTCTGACTGTCAGGTAAAGGCGTAGCAGGGAAGGGAAACCTCGCAACAGCACAAGTTAAACGGTTCATTTAATGAATCAAATATACAAGTGTAAACACAAACGGGATGGGGGTGTTTATCAGTGAGTGTAGAGGTTGCTGCATGCATTGTCAGTGGTGTGTGTGAGTAGGCGGCGCGGTGCGTGGTGCAGGAAATTAGCAGAAAATAAAACAGTCGTAGGAGGAAATAAAGGAAAGGAGAGAGTGATAGAAAGAAGGGGGACTTTATTTATAGGCCGAGCCGCAGGTGCCGGTGTAATCACCTGATTGGTGATCACTGCGCGGGTGAAGAAACATCCTGATTAAACTGGGACAGGTGATTTTCAGGCATTTGTCCTGGCGCCCCAGTGTCCTGATGATTAGACTGAGTTATGATTTTAGTGCTGACAGCAAAAAGGGGCCAAATACCGTGCAGTACATAAAGTCAGCCGGTGGAGTTTCTTTCCAAACAGGTTCATGTTTACATTTGTTTATGTTTTTTTATGTTTATGCTTCTTACCAAAATACAGTGTATCCTTGAGGCCTGAAAAATGTGTTGAATGCATTTCATTCCTCATAAAATATTCACAAAACCATTTTTAAAAAGAAGAAGAAGAAAAAAAAAAAAGCATGTTTACACCAGCTAGCAGTCTTCTCCCCCCCACCACCTTTTGCTGGCTTTCTTAATAGTGTGTAACTGATCAGTAAATGTCACTTCTATTTAACATCACATATGGTGTCTTTGGTTTTGTGCTTAATGGCGTCTGCAGTCAGCAGGAAAGTGTATTGTTATTGCTCTCTTATGTGCGCCTGGTCATGTGTGGCAGTAGATCACACAGTCACAGCAGCCCCCCCCCCCCCCCCCCCCCCAAAAAATAAATAAATAAATGAGTAAATAAATAAACAAACGTTAAAACATTAATTTCCACCCATTAAGCAGCAACAGTTTGCATTTTAAAACAAATATCTTCTGTCTGATCGGAATAGTAAAAACCAATGTTTCATTTCAGTGTTTAGTCTTAAACATTACTTTCACCCCGGGTAAAAGTAATGGCTTTTCCTCTATGGTTCTGTCGAGGATCACTTCTCATTTATGTTGTCACCAGAATTTTTGAAAGCTTCATCACGTTTCCTTATAGTTCCCTCAAATCACAGTGGCTTATATTTTCATCAATTTATCAAGTTGGAATGTAAACGTAAAATGAAGTAAATAACTAGGAAGTGGGAGAGCTAATCAAGTTGTCCGTGTTTTCACTTGTCAGTTTTATTCCATCTTTCACTGCTTTATATTCCTGAAGAAGGTGATGAATGTGGACTATGGCACACCAACACAATATGATTCTGTGTTTAGTGTGTTTACCTCTAACCCCCTATATCCATTTTTATTTTCTCACATCCATAAACCATAACAATGAAAACAGTATTATAGCAGTCATGTTGATAATACTTACTGCTGTGCTTAAAATACACTAACATAAAAAGCACATTTACGTACAGATGTACCAGCTCTTAACATTCATCCACAAGCGTATGTACACCCACTCAACACCCACAGAGCTGAACCTGCGTGCACTTACTCCCATGCCAGACATATTGCTGGTGCGCAGTGAGTATAACCTTATTTCACGCACACACATAAACACACACCCGCCGACCCCACCCCCCTCACCCGTTAATATTCGCACCCAGACAAACATCCATATATCCATCAGCTGTCAGCGCCCATCCTCCCAGAGTGTCAGAGTGGGCCTGTTGAAATCTAGAGCAGTGGATAAAGAGAAGAGGAGCTGATCCCTCTGGGATTTGACCAGGAAGAAGCCAAGCAAGCCTGTTGTCATTATCAAAAATAGCTCGTGTGTCGGATCAGCTGCACATACGTACAGGGCGCCGCGAACACATGATACGCAAGCAGACTGTATGCGACGCGCAACCGCAGCATGAGCCCTCATCTCAAAAAGAACCAGTGTAGTGGGTGTGGTAGGGAGTTTTGGGCACCATTTACAACAGAAAACAAATAGACTTCTGAGACCAAATTCCTGTTTGACCAAAAATCCTCAATACTCAAACCAACCCTCGACCTCACAGATGAGCAGAGATACGGGAGGAAGCGTGGCGCCTCAGGTAGGGCAGATAGGGCTCATATTGTATTTCAGTGATGAGTGAACTTACTATCGGGATGGTCAGCTGTTAGATCACCTGGACTTACTCCCCCTCGCAGCCATTCCCCCTGTCATGGTACCAAAGGGTTTCACAAATCCTTATCTTAGGGTTTTTCTTTTTTGTTTTTTTCCCCTTACTCGACCTTTCATATCGCCCGAGTACATTTTTACCCTCGTCTCAAGAGTGAAATGCGGATATAAGATTGTTTTACTGAAGATTGTCATCCCTTAAAGAAATGTCTCTACCTCACTAATGAAGCCTGAAGAGAATTGAAGGATTTTTAAATTCTTTGATCGCAGTGCAGCTTTTTTTTTTTCTCTTTGCTTCTCTCTCTCTCTTTGTCAGACTCTGCACTTGGCAACTATCGCTTCCACACCACGGTGAAGGATGATCTTGTGTTTTAGGAACACTATGGATTACAGTTTTATGGTTTAACAGTAAAAGAAGAAAGATAATCTGTGTCGGGGAGTTTTACAATGTGTACCAAACAGAATGCCCTTTATCCGTAGACCTTGAGTTCAGATATGGAAAAACTCCTATACACAAAAATGTCCGATATGGATTTATTTTTCCTCTGTTATCTGTTTCCATGGTTTTGCTTCTGACGGCAGACCTTCAAAAAGAATTGGAACAATAAGGATGGTGCAACATAATCAAACCCACAGTGTTGAATGGTTGTACATCTCAGGATAGCTGCCATAGACCAACTAATGAGGTTGTTTTGGAGATGAGCGTCAAGGCACCGTCAAACTAATAAGACATTCAATATTTTAATGAACATTCTGCAATTGTGCATTCACTGTTGCATGAAACTGCAAAATCTTTCAAGTTTTGTGAAATTAATAACACGGGGGACTCTAGTCTTGTTCTAGATTGGCCACCGTGCATTTTTGGAAGTGTTCCCCTCAGGATTGTAACAGTTTAACGGTTTCTCAACCTGTAGAGGAGCGTGTAATCCCGTAGCTTTACAAATCCAACCTTAATCTCACAAGATCAGTTTTAGCTCCAAGATTCTGGTTTGGAAAAAAAACAAAAAAAACATCCACTGTGTAGAGCAGAGTTGGACCGGTCAGTGAGATATATCTCCTTAAAACTCATGAGTTGACATTAAAACTCAAGACTGTAGTGAATGTTTTTTATGCATACGTATAGTTTATTTCTGAGTCAGGGTTTTGGTTTTCATTTGGTTCTAAAATATCATGTTGTTCAATGTGAAATCAGGTTAAAAACTTGTTATATATATGTCCCTATAAAGAATACAGTCCTGCAAGCATTAGGTTTCACAGAACATACTAAATATTTGATTATGTTTCTCTTTAATTGTTCATAATTCTCATCTCCTGACTGCAATATTATAAATCAATGGAGCCATCAAGAAGTGACTGTGTGTTCTATTTCTGCTGGTCCTTCTGGCGATAAGAGATTTTTAAACAATTTCTTTGGTTTAAAAAAAGGATCTCACTCTGTTTCAGTCCTCCTCTCTCACACTCTCTGACTCTACCTACAGGCAACATGCTGTACTTTGACCCATTTCCCAGATGTGCGCTCCCTTTCTCTCTTACACACACACACACACACACACACACACACACCACACACACACACACACACACACACACACACACACACACACACACACACACACACACACACACACTGTATCCGATTTACAAGTGCTGGAGCAGGGAGCATGTGCCGAGATCACACTGGTTTACTGAAAGTTGATGAGGCATAGCGATAACCATGTGTCGAAAGGGTGTGAGCCTCTTTTGTTTAATATGTGTTGTTTGCCTCTCACAACTTCATCAATCTTCATGAAATGGGTTGATTGAAATCAGATCAAATCAAATGCAAAACACCATTGATTTCCTTTGTTGATCTTAATTACTGTGGTGCTTATTGGTATTCTAGACGTAGTTTTCTGCAGACACACACACATACGCACACTCCCCGCATGCACTGATCAACCCGCAGCTGTGCAAATATGGGACTAACATCAGGGTACAACAGCACAGCACCGGTTTCATTATTAATACCCTCATATTACATCATGCAATATTCTCTTTAATGTGAATTTCCTCTCACAGTTTCTGTAATTTTCCTCTTTGCCTCTCCAAGGTGGATGCCAGTAGCGTGCTGAAGAAGAGGATGAACTCTGCTCCCCTGTTCGACCGCCCTGCCAAAACATTTCCCAACCCACCTGTCAATGCCCAAGCCTTCCTACAGCAGGGTTCAGCTGTGCCGGCCAACAACGTTCTGACTGGCACCAGCATCATCGACAAATACTCCCGCATTCTCTTCCCCCTCTCGTTTGGCGCCTTCAACCTGGTCTACTGGATCGTCTATCTCACCAAGGACACCATGGAGATGTCCAGGTGAACAGATGGCACGGTTGTTACAAATAATTCCAAGCATTTGTTTTGTTGTTGTACGTGGGGTACGGGGCGGTGTTTATTGCGTAACAAAGGGAGTGACGCTGGGACTATTTTTGTGCCGCTACCCCCTCACTGAATATAACTGGTTTTGGTTAAATCTTGCACATCAGTAGCCAGGCAACTGCAAAACATATGTACACGTCCTGCACTTGTGTGTAGGTTGGTTATATTATAATATGTAATATGAACTAGTTTAGGACAGTTTAGACATCGAGCAAATGGGTTGCTGCTGACCATTCTTTGGAATGAAACTTTGGCCACATTTCTCAACTCTTCAAACTCCTGAGTCTAATTTTTAACAGCAGTAAGTCTGGTAGTTTAAAAATTAATCTAAATGGTTTTTATTGGATTGTTTACATGTACATCTACCTCACTGTAAGTAAAGATGTCTAGCATGGATGAAAGCTGTCACCAAAATATGAATGCTGCAGTTGGTGTGAATTGTCCAAGGAGGGGTAGGGATGATGTAGCTTATCGGTGTACATATGGTATTGCGGTTTCTTCACTCGTACTTTGGGGCAGAAAAAGCCACATCACACACTGTATGTTAGACTGCACATTGAGTCTATAATAAATCACGTAATAATCCATATTTAAAGTCATACACCGCATGGTTCAGAGCCAATAAGGTAGGTAAAACATACATCTCACAGGTTGTACAGTACAGTTGTACTTGGTTTTGTTTATCAGCTCTTCTTTTGTGTGTTTATGTAAGTATGTATGTATATGTCTTGTGTCATGGGGGTTATTATGGGAATGTGCAATATATATCTATTGCCCTTATATGTTTTTTTTTTTTTACATGTGTGTTTGCAAGCCTGAGAGACCATATATTATTCAGCAGCCTCACAAAGCTCTTACACTTTCAGCTATAATTATTTACCATACGGTTTTTACAAATGTGTCAGCAGAGCTGAGGAGAGATCCCAGGCTTTATACAGTAGTTGAGTTATAGTTGCAAAACAAGACCACCAGGCAACACTGGCAGGCTCTGTATTTGTCATTCAATGTTTTGCAATGTGTCTGGCACTCAAAAAGTGCCAACGGGCTGCAATACTCATAGCCTGTAGGTGTCTGTGCTTCCCATACACAGTGAACTATGTCCTAAATGATGGCAAGAAAATGCAGACTAAATTCGAGTGTGTATCTGAGTAGCACATTATAAAAATATGTGTTTTTTTGTTATCTGGGGGTTGATTGCCAGACATAGATTACAATAGTATACAGCCATGCGAGCTGTCTGTAAGACTGTCCCGAGGCACAGTGGTGCTTTGAGCTGAATGCTAACTGCTCTCAATAAAAATGTTAGCAGGTAAGAGGGGTTCCCATTTTAGAATTGTAGCAAGATAATATTTGTTAATCTGCACTAAACACTGAATTGCTGACACTGATATTTTTGCAGGTATTTGGGCATAAACCAAATTAGTGGCAATACATCCTATATTTATATTCAGACACTTCAGTCTGGACTAAAGCGGTTGATCGACTACGGAGACTTCCAAACTCTTTCTGGGTTTCCCCGGTTTGTCTGGGATTGATTGGAGCAGCTCTTTCTCACGGCAATGAAAATGCTGCATCCATGTTGTTGAAAGGTGCATTCAGGAGGTGTGCTAAGCACTGAAATAATTGACCCCTATACACTGATGAAAATACCTACGGTGCGGTCCGGTTTGTGGGTTTGAAAGGATGGTGTATGACTGTATGACCAACTGATTGACACGGAAAAGCAAAGAGACATGAACAAAATGAGCAAGCATTTTGGTTTTCAGCTAGCAAATATTACTCTCATTGTTCGTCATGGCAAAGGTCACCATGCTGATAACATTCTAATTCAGCACCTCCGGTATTTGGAGCAGGTTTTTATGAAAAACGTGTACAGACATAAAGAAGCTACACACGCTGTTTCAATGCGTCTTTAATTTATATATCATATTTTATGCTAATTAGGCTAACACTCAAAACTGTAGTGTTCCTGCATTTTCCTCAATTGTATTAATATTATTTTGAGGTTCACTTAAGTACTTATACAATTCTTAGATAGTGGATTAATAAAATAGTAACAAATCATCATCCTGCTTTCTGCATTACTAACCATAGCATTCTACTGAACTATTTCACTACAAAACATCTGTGATCTGGTGTATGATATTAATCAAAACACCTTTTATATAAAGAATGTCACATGAATCAGCAAACGAACAAGACAACTCCTGTGGTTGTCAAGGTGAACCGTGAAGGCTAAGAGGGGCGTTAATGTCGTTTTCACGAGTGGTGTCTTTCAAATGCATTTGATCAACTGAGACATACACATGACTCACAGCTTCTATTAATAGCAGTCTTCATGGCATTGTTATTGCCAAAGCAATATGTCCGTCAACAGACGAAATCACGCTGTAGTGTTGTGATGACTTCAAGAGATATATGTCTCATATGTTACCTCTACAGATCCTTTAGGGTTTGACACTTTGACATGAAGTGTGTGTAAGTAAGTTTTTTTGTGCTTGATTTGTCACGACCATATGCACTCAACACATGCGTGTGCCTGGTTGTGCATTTACGTGCACGCAATCGATGTGCATCACCACTCCTGAGGCTTTTCAAACAGTGTGGGTTCAGCCTCCTTCATTCTCTGCCTTGTTCTTTCTCTAAAAAGGGAAACGCCCTGAGGCCCGAGCTGAGACAAGTCAGATGACATGACAGTGTTGGCAGGCGTCGGGATAGCTCTGTGTGACTAACCCTCTTAGTGACACTCTCTTAACTGTTTCTATTAATTGATAGGGACTGTAAGTGAGAAGCAGATCCTGACAAATGACACGTAGGAAAGCAGCAGTCGTGGCCTTAAGGTTCTGGGAATCAATGGGAATTAAAAATAAGGAGAAAAAAAACATGTCATATAGCATGCATGTGTGTTTCTGTGTGTGTTAATGTTCTCGTATGTGTGCAAAATACAGGGATGTATGACTGAGCAAGTGCAGTGAGTAGGGGGAGTGATGAAAGGAAAGAGGAGGTGATACCAAACACAGTGCCCCAGAGCTGATAACTGAAAATCCCAGAGGTGTTGGTCTCGGCCAGAGCAAAGAACAAGTACAACCACAGGTTATCACTGTGATTGATCGCGGTCACATTTACCTTCGCCGTAAAAGTCAAGATGTCTATCATGGATGAAAGCTGTCCCCAAATACGGGCGTCACAGATGGTGTGGTAGAATTTACAGCTGAGTTCATTTTAACTCACAAAATGGCTATGAACCAACCAGCCTAACAATCCAACAGCTGCGTCTGTGCTTTTTGGCATAATGGGGTTATATATCAATATTAATATTTATATAATAAGTTGGATTTTTACTCGTCTTTGTTAAAAAAAATGTCGCTCGTTGATAAACTTGAGGACGCCAGGTGTACCACAAATAAAATGCCAACTTTTACAAACCAGATCACGGGATTACTGGTCAGTGATCAGAAGTTGTAACATGCTTTTGTATTGTTATCACGCTGTTGTATCGTTAATCTGATCCAGCATCAGTGCAACAAATGAATGATCTGTATGGATGAGGGAGTGGCATGAAGCTGGCGTAGGGCTTGCCTGTATTTGCCAGTATTGAGGGAAAACAACCAAGATCTATTGCAATTAGATACAAGGTCTGCCCAACAGAGACACATATACAGCAAGTGACTACATGTAAACAAGAGTTAAGCCGACAGGAACGCACGTGTAATAGAGCTGAACTGTCTGTACAGAGGCACTGAAGGAACTGGCTCTGGTGAAAATGAAAGCATTTCTGCTCAGTGATATAGACCCATAACTGAAACATAATCCATTGTACAATGCTTCACACTTCCACGTTACATTTTATTGCTATTTTTATACTTACACCACCGACGCTAGTGACCCCTTCATTCTGAGTTAGATCCACCTTAATCCAAATATCACAACCAGTAAATAAAAGCGTCCCGTCCTTTTCACTCCACAGAAAATAAATATACATCTCCAGTGGCCCTAACTGAAAACAGATAGTGGTATATGCGACAGACCCTTTTTCTTTCTTTGTAGCTTTGCTTTTTTTTATTACAGGAGGCCCTCCTGCAAAGATGAGCTGGACCAGAAGAAAAGAGTGTCTGTTTGTGTGTGTGTGTGAGGGTGCGTGCAGGTGGATTTGTGTATATGTGTGTGTGTGTGTGTCTACTTCTGTGAGGATACAGGCGTACAAGTGTATAAATGTGCCATGGCAGCAGTGCCTACCGACTGGAGGCTATTTTAATGAATAGCGCCATTCAGGGCGAGGCATGAAGGAAACAAATTTGCTGAAAACACTTCCTTCCATGAAGGGCCCCAGCTGGTTGGCTGACTGGTTGCCGGCTGGCTGGCTGGCAGGCTGACTGGTGTATGTGTGTTAGAGTAGGTGCAGCAGGCGATAAGCCTTGCTCCTCTTTATTGCCCATCAGAGTGCCACGCTTGAAAAACAACTTCCCCATTGTTGCTCATAAATCAAAACCACTAAATGCTGTTTCCAACTCCAATTCCTATTCTCAACTGTGGGGCCGTTGCTATAACTTTGGTGTAATGATCATTCAATTACAGGCCACTCAGTCAGGAAGCGAAGAAGACCGATATAAACAGCGATGCCCTATCTATCATATTTCTCTCCGCGGCCTCGTGGGAATTGCTACATCCGCCTTTGTCGCCTAGTTTGTGTGTGCCCACATGAATGCATTTCTCACACATCTACCTGCGTTTGCATGTACACATTACATGTGTGTGCACGCTCAAGCGCGCACATGTGGACATTTACAGATGCCGTGCAAGACAAATCGTTTTCACACAAGAAAAGATCTCTGTCCCTGACTCTCTCCTCACATATACATGCTGTTTCTCTCTCCCTCACTATCCCTCACACTCGATTGCTTTCTCTATTTCTCACTTTATCTCAGTGTCACTCTCTCAGAAACACTCTCTCTGCTACCCCCTTTCCTGTCTCCACACTCCCCCTCCCCCACATCTCTCTCTCTCTCTCTCTCTCTCTCCCCCATGGTGAACTGCCTGTGCTCTGCCTCCACTTTCATGAGACAGGACAGCCCAACAGACTAAGCAGAGGACTGTTCCTCTACCTCATCTACTCAGCATTAATCATCCGGCCATATCGGGGCAAAGAGGAATCTTTTCTCTGCAGGAATGCACTGTCTATTAGTCTTCTTTACCCACTGTACGGATGCATGTTGGCCATCTGGTTACTTGGGCAAATACAGTTAATGTAGCAGGGCAGCCTCTTCAAAAGAGAAATGGTCCCGTCGCCGACAGGTCACGAGTTCAGCCTCTGCAAGAGCCAAAATGAGTCTGTCATTGAGTGCATGTCCTGTCAGTGTGCTCTAGAGCAAGGCACTCACTGGAGACAATTATGACCTATCACTTGCAAGTGTCTCAAATAAAAGTATTAGGGCCTGTCAACAGTAAAGACTGGCAGCACAGAAAGCCACAGAAATGACATGTTTCTGGTTGACTGGTAAGAGTTCTTTAAAAAATTTTCTAATGTTCTGCTTCACATTTTTTTAACATCAGTTCACAAGATAAATAAAACTGCAGGTAATGACATCAACAGTTCTTCATATTGTCTCATCAGCTTTCTCTTACAGCACAGCTACAGAATGAGATCTTGTATGAGATCTGGTCAGTAGTCATATATAAGCACTTTGTGTCATGGCATTCTCCTCCATATACTGTAGTGTATTTAATTATATCTATGTATTAATATCTATATGATTTTCATATATTTGCATTGTATTATTCCATGTATGTAACAGCATCCAACTGAAATAGCTTTGGTTCAGCTACATCAGCTACATTGATTTCATATGAGCTATTGTTTTTCGGCCTACTGGGAAATTTTGTTTGTGAGTCTGGAATCAGTTTAGAATGAACTGTCTATGAAGTGTTATGAATTTGTAATATCTTCTCATTGCACATAGACACAAGATATACAGTACACATTTGTATCAAAGCTGTTTTAAATGGCTCGTTTAAATCCAACAATTGAATTTGTACCAATGTAATCTATACAGTTCCCTGCTATGGTATTACAATGTTTTGACACTTATGACTGCATAAATCAATATACAATCTTTAGAATATGACCGGGGTGCATATTCCTCAGCTGAAACGTCCACGCAATCACACAGTCCAATCAGTCCACACTTTTGCATGCGTTGTAGATGTTGTTTTGATTTAGGGAATCTATTGAATTGCCCTTTAAAGCACATGGACACACACTGGCCCACTCTGTCCCCTAATGCCCACTCACCTACCCACCAACCGAAAACAGAAAAGAGAGAGAGAGCTGGCTTTTTTTTCCCTCTTTTTTTTTTTTGGCCAGGAGCCATGTAAGTTCTCCGGCTGAAAATGGCTCTCAGTGCTGTCAAAAGTGTCTCCTGCTTTAACACATCAGGCGGAGGAGGTGGAGGTGTGAACTACCTGGCAGAGGTTCCCAGACAACTTTCACAAGGTCTTTGTGAACAACACTGGCAGCGAGGGAACGGATATGTTCTGATTTTAAATTCAGCCTGGAATGGATGCCAACCTTCACGGCAACACCGAGCAGGAGGTTTTACCGTTACATCATTACCAACGTTCATGTGTGCTGGTGCGCACACATGATGCGGACAGATGTGAAATGGAGTAGGGGTATGCGGGGGCGTCTGTATGCAGATATGTGTATGTTTGAATATGATAAAATATGATCCATAATTCCAAGAGAAAACCTTTATTTGCTCCAGGCAGTGTAGCCGAGTGCCCCTCTTTCTCTCCCTGTCTCTCTCCTGAACACACATGATGTACGCAATTGCCATTTTTGACTAATTCCACCTTCCTTTCTCTCCCTTCTGTCTTACAGGGATGCCATCTAAACCAAGAGTGTGTCGTCCTGGGAATCACACACACACGCACACATACACATGCATACACTTGCATAGACACACACACACGCACGCACACACACACACACACATATATACATACACAATTAATAGATGACAGACGCTTGCCAAGCACTCTTTTATGCCGCCTCAGTGCATTGTATTTCTTTTTAAGTACTCCCTTGGAAAGTGAGTCTTTTGAGAGCAGATGTACCAGTTCCTATTGCCAACTTGACCCCGGAGCTCACAGCCTGTGGGTACCAAGTCTCTGGAAACATTTCAAGCAGGTACTACATCTCTCTCTCTCTCTCTCTCTCTCTCTCTCTCTCTCTCTCATTTCTTTATTTCTCTTCCCCAATATTTAAAAAAAAAAAAGTGACATGTTATGACACTTTTTTCAGTGTCCGTCCTGTGTCCCCATGCCTGAGTGGATGGGGAAATATATGAAAAGCTAAGCTAGCTAGGCTGCAGAACCAGAGGCAGAGCCATTACTTTGTTTCATGTATGTATTTTTGCGCGCCTTTCACACACGAGAGCGAAATTTTCACGTGTGTTTGAAATGACCCCCCCCCCCCCCGATATTTATTTATGTCACTTGCGGGAATGGCTGTACCCGTTGCCCTGACTGGATCCAGTGTGACTGACTCGCAGGAACTCTCTCACTCCTAGTTCCTTTCCTTTCCACTCTTCATCTCTCTCCCCACAACACTCTATTTTTTGGTTCATTGGCTTAATTTCCCTCCGCTGATGGAGTACAGAGGATGTGAAGCAAAATCTTCAAAGGGTTTTTTTTTTTTTATGGTGTGTGTTCCACAGATACATTGGCCTGGTTGATTATTCAATGTCACATGCGTGTCACGTGATGGAGAAACGTGCACATGCAAATGTCAAAAAATAAATAAATAAAAAATACAGACACTAACATATGCACACGTTTTCTATGATTTACACAATGACAGGATTCTATGTCCTAGATTTCCTATAGACAAAGTGAACTCTGAAACATCAGTGCGTGATTCAATGACTAGTATCAAATAACTTGTTGCAGCTCAAAGCTTTCATCCATGACATTTTTAAGAAAAATCAGAGAAATCCACCGCACCTGCCTCCAGGAAGCCGTGTGATATGACCAAAATCTCTTTTCCAGATAAAGTTATTTCATATCTAGATAATAATATATATCATTATGTGGTACATTTTCTGTGATTCAATGAGTGAATAGTTTAGTCCTATTTCTTATTAGAGTTTGAATCATATACTCGACAAATAAAAGGTACTTCCTCAAATTAGATTTTTTTCTTTTTCTCCTTTTAGTTAGAACCAATAGAAATTTTTCAATTGAGCATGTTGTGATGGAAATCTTGTGAGCTGGTGGAAGTATGTTCAGGATGAAACCAGGATCCTCACATGGAACAAGATCATACGCATGTGAAGACTATTTGGTAAATCTTAACCTAACTCACGTTTTAGATCCCAGTTACCTCTGTCCCACTAAGAGAGACTAACTCACCATGAGACAGAGACAATGGCTGTTTGTTATTTCTACACCTTATCAGTACATTCACAGCTATTCTAGAAACAGATAGTGAACTACTGTCTAATAGTAAACCTGTGAATGACCTGTGTGCAGATATTCCCTGAATGAGAGAGTACAGACTAATTGAAAGAGAATAGACTTAATGAACGAAGTAAATTCGCTCACGTGTGTAACAAATTATAAATCACTAGAAAACACTTTTCAACTAAAGCTGCAAACAATATATTTAGTGCAGGAAAGAAAGAAAGAATACAGTCATCCCACTACTGCACACATACTAGCTAACTAGCTATCACCTCGTACAGTAAGGTCTTCAGGCATCCTGGCATCAACCTGTCTCTCCCCAGAGAAGATTTAGGCCTTTATATGCTAACATTGCTATCATTCTCTTTTTTATTGTTTCTATTTATCGTAGTCGTTCTAATTGAAGTTAATGAATTTCTACACTGGTGGCAAATTATTTCTTGAGATGACAGCTCTGGCTTCTGGTTTTCATAAAAAAAAATAAAAAAAAAATCTGCAAAAAATAGAAAGCTAAACCTATCATCATCAATTATACGAAATGCCAAAACATATTCATTAATAATCCACTTGGGCGGATTTGCATACGATTATGCACTGTTTCCAATTAAGTAGAGAGGGTGACATGTTAAAGCCATGTGGTGTCTAAATATAAGCTGATGTGTGTTTGCCTCCTCATGGCATCCATCATCCATGAGGATGCTCTTATTAAAGGTGTCTCTTATTAACACAGGCACCTTTTGAAATGAAAAGCCTGCACAATGTGCCAAGAGATTATAGTCGTCTTGAAAACTGTACACTCCCTCTGGTTGTTGAGTTGATATTTGATTTTGATGAAAATTGTCACACAAACTGTGAGAAAAAAAAACTGTAAAACTGGTGTAAAGTGCTATGTTCTTATTCAGTCTTGCACATACTGAGGGCCCCAAACATAGAAGGTACTTAACAAGAAGTAACCTTGTTTCCTATTTAATATTAATAATGTGTTATAATTTCTTTTTAATTCCACCTTGGAAGGAAGCTCTTAATTTGTTGTAATTATGTGTACCTCTTATGAGCACTCTGATTTGTGAACAGACCAGCATGGTAGAGCTCAGTTCAATAATATTGATATAGTAAATCAATAATGCATGATAAAAAATGTTCATCTTAAACAGTTTTTTTTTTTTCAAGAGTAAAAATATGCAATAAAATTAATAAAATGCAATATAGACTCTGGTTGCACCCCACAAGGTTGGGACCCATTTCTTAAAACCATATGAAGCTGCGAAAGCTTTCATGAACTGGTTGCAAACAAGAAACACGTAACGCCAGACAAGAACCTCAGTATTGGACAATTCTGTAAAAACTCGGATCACATCCGGTGCCAAGGATTTTAAATTATCGCTTTCTACAATATCGGTGCATGGCAGCTATGGTGTAACTAAGGTCAGGGTTAGGTCACTTAGGGGAAAATCATAACGTGCTAGGTTTGGACACACAACTGTGTACTTTGCTCAGCTGAAACAATGTGTAACTGTGGCCTATTGTTGTCAATTATGGACTGCAAAGGATTTATTCATTTTAAGGCCTGTTGTTGCATGTTTTTTTTGTTTTTTTTTCATGTGTACACCAGAGGACTAAAAGAACAGTGGTGTCAGACTGTATGAACTGTCTCTGTATCCTCCCTCTTTCTCTACTTCATCCATCACCCTCGTCTCCTCTGTCTTTGAGGCAGAGGCTGAAGAGACAGGGCATCTCAGTCCTTATTGCCCTGCGTGTCGGCCTTTATTGTGGGGGAGGGGGTAAAAAAAAAAAAAAAACCTGACTGCCAGTGAACTCAGACTGCTACAGAACTGCTGGCTCAACCCCAGTGGAGCCTCGGAACACTGACAACCTCCCACCTCCAGCAGTGACTGAGTGTGTTTCTGCAGGATAAACTTCTGTCGAATAGTCAAACAAACAGGAATAAGCTGTGGTGAGGGGCTGTGTATGTAAGTGCGTGTGTGAATGTGTATGTGTGTGTGCATTTTTTTTTTTTTTTTTATATGACTGAGCTCATTTGCTTTTATCAGTGACCCGATTGATCTGCCCTCTGACCCCAGCCTAGCTGCTCGGCTCCATCGCACCACCGGGAGAACCGCACTTGCATGACCCTCCGACCCTTTATGTGCTTGTTAGGGTTGTCGAATGTAGAAGGTTGTGAACTCCATAGAATATAGAATTCTATTGCTATGGTGACTGCGGCCATAAACTGCCCTTTAGTCATTTCATTTCATTCCACAGGCATGGGCTTTATTGATTCTTTCATTTAGCCAGTGTTAATCCTTTTTTTTTTTTTTTTTCATTTGGACATTATCTTTTGCCTGTCTTTTGTGGACACAATTTAGAAGACAATGAATGCTTCACATTGTTATTTTATGTGTATATTTTGTGAATATGATTAAGTATTTCTGTGGGTTGCTATTTGTATTCCAACTGTACGACCCCGCTCGATGATCAGCTGCATTGCATTAACCATTTGTACTGGTCTGAATGACAAACCACACCTTTTTTTTTTTTTTCTTTTGTATTTTAGCAGCTTAGTTTGATTCCTCCACATTTGCTCCTTGTACACATTGCTCTCCATTAGTTTTTACTGTCACAAGGATGGCCTGTTTTTATTGCAAGAGAAAACAATATTTGCATATTCAGGTATTTTGTCCCCTGTTAATAAATTGACTCCTACTCACTCCTGCTACTTTTCCCACAGGACTGTATATTACAATGTTCAATAAAGCCAGATTCTGTATATATATATACATATATATATATATATATATACATATATATGTATATATTTCTCTCTTCCAGGTCTCTTTGTATAAAACCACCACTGTGCAGTGAGAGATACTGTCTCTTAAAGTAACATTTGAGGCTCTGCTTTATGTGGGATTTTGAAAATACGATCTGTGATAAGCAAGATTGTGATAATGCAAAATCTCTGAAGGCCTTATTACCAGGGCTTTCATTTTGTTATAATTGCCACTATTTCTGTTTTATGACATATATGGATAAAAAGAAAATAATTATTGCAGTCTGTCTACATAAAGCCAGACTACAAAACCAGTTTGATTTGTTACTTTTAACCACACAGAATGATCATTCTCTTTCCCACTGTAAATGTGGCTCCTTTACTTCCAAAGATCCTCGTAATGATGTGATACGAGATGCTGTGTGTTCCCCCGTGACTCACACATTTATATAATTCATTCTCTCATGTTTTACTCTGTGAATGGGCTCCATTACAGTAAACTACAGCTCATGACACAGACTGTTGGTTGACATTTGGTGACACTTTGCACATACAATCAGTTTTTACTTTATATATGAACATGAACACATATGTAGGCAAAGCGTGCCCTGGATCAATCAAAGCTTTTTGCCATGAAAGGCGTTCGTTTAGCCCTGAAGGAAAGAGAGTCCCTAACCCCAGCAGTGTTAACTCTCCATTCATCCACCCAGAGTGGTGTAACCTCCGTCACACTCTCCTCTCACTCCCCCTTTCATTCGTCTACACTGAGAGCAGCCAGAAGGCAGAAATAACCACAGAGCTGGAAAAAAAAAAGGAAGTTTTATCACCAAACTTCCTGTTCTGTTGGGAAGAAAAAAGCATGTGCCTCCAGACCTGTCTTAGTGTGGGTCACCATAGCCAATCACAAAAGGGTAGAGTGCCACCTATTGGTGCACAACCTGAATCCTCTCTCCTCTCCATGCACCACCTATCCACTCTCCCTCCTCCCACAGACACACTGGCGCTCCAACTCCTACACACTGACTCACCATATGCTTTTACACACGCACAGAGAAAATCACAGTTTGAGCGCACGCTGTCACCGCATGCGCATGCACACACACACACGCACACACACACACACACACACACACACACACGTAGAAATATGTGTGTGTATGTGTGAGGATGCACACAGATGCTCATGCATGTATTAATATTTATAGAAATCACAGCACACAGATGTAAAAACTGACAATTAGTCACAACTCAGCAATAATTCCCTAAATGCACAATGAGTTTAAGTTGAGTAATCAGTGCTTAGATAAAGTTACACAGCTAAATAATGTAACAAGAACATTTTCTGTGTGATTGTTTCAGACAATCTAATTTAATTTAATAAAATTATGGGGGAAACATTTATATAGTGTTTCATCAGGGGAGAAAAGCTCAATCTAAAGTAGCACAGAGTGTCACTTAGTCGGGGTTGAATAATAAAGTGTTTTTGGCAAATTACTTGCCGTGTAGACTCACAAACATCTTAAAGTTACCAGCCGTTTTAGAAATGACCTTATCCACTCTAAATCATTATGTAACGTGAGTTCTGGGAGTGTGTATCTCTTGAGTTCATCCAGTGAAGATGCTTGGCCTCTGCGGTCACGGTGATGTGAACTCTTGAAGGAGTAGCTGTTAGAGCAAGGATGATACGTGTAGGCAGAGACAAAGGGAGGCAGCTTATTCTGCTGACCTTTGACCCCCTCGAGAAGAAGCTGTTTATACACACACTAAATATGAACACGCATACATATGCTCCCCCTACTTGGGCTGACTATCAGTGGAGTGAGTGAGGGTAGCCGGGCCAAAGTGTAGCCGTGTGCTCGGTGCTCCTCCGCTCTTAACGATTTCCACGGCGCTGTCAGCAGGCACCATATTAACCACATCAGATTCAGTCAAATGCCAGACTGTCACATGCGGTCTGATTCATCATCTTTCCACACTGTCAACCCAGGAGAGAAATGGATGGAGAGACAGAAGGAGGGAGAGAGGAAGGGGAAGGGGGAAGGGAGGGAAACAGAAAGAGGAAGGTGAGAGGAATTATGCAAAGACAGGAGAGGTGAGGGGAAAGTCGGGAATAAACTTAAACAGTGGATAGTGAGGAAATTCAGAAGAGGGAGGGGTGGGGGGTGGGGGATTCAGATAAAAGCTGAATAAATAAAGGGGCACACAAGCAGAACTCCCGCTCCCTCGTGCCTGACACGCCAAGCTGGTGTTGGAGAAGAAACACAACGGCGCAAACCGGCCAACAACCCGGAAACGCTTAGTGTCACACAGATGGGAAACACGCTCTGACTCTCTCTCTCTCTCTCTCTCTCTGTGTGTGACAGAGCCACAGAAACAGTATAACAGCGGCTGTGTTTTGTGTCGAGGTGCTGGCTGAATCTCATTTAATTTCGTTCCATCTCCTTTTTCCTCTGAAGGATGTAATGTGGTGTCGTACACACAGATCTCCAATTCCATTTGCTGCTCAGAGGCGTTTTTTGGTATATGAAACAACGCTTAGGAGGTTTCACCTGATGTGGAGTATCTTGAATGGCACTATCGACAGATGTATCACATTTCAGCTTTTGAATACATTGGGAGGGGGCTGAAGTGTTTTGAAGAGCATTGATCCAGTAAGGCTTTTGTGGTCGTTATGCAGTCAATCTCTTATCGACCTGAGGAGAAAATCCTCAGTGTTTAGTATTATTATGCAATGTGTCACTGTGTGAAATGTAAATGAGATCTGAAGAAGCTCATCACAGCTGGAGTGACTTTCTAACTGTCACTTGTTGCAAAGTAACTTTGAGCGGGGAGAGATTGCTCTTTAGACTGATGACTAGATAAATGATGTGTCTTTTTAATCTATTTACTTCAAAAACATGGAATTTTTTACTGATCACAGGATACTGCAGGAGGGAAAACACTGCAAAGACACCGGCAGGGAGAATCGACTTCATACATGAACATTTTCATGATAGTGTCCTATAAATTCCCAAAAGCGAGGCCCGTTCACAGGAGGTGCCCCCCTCAACCGCACACACGTGTCGTAAATCGTTTGTTTTCAAACTGATGAATACCATCTGTTGATGCGGAGGTGCGTGCTCCTGTAATGTGATCACCTGCATAATCAATACCCCTGGAATTTTGCAGCATCACAAGCCATATTAGGGATCCTGCAATAATTAGAGAATGCTAATCTGTCAGTGACGTCTAATCAGAGCACTGGGATGGTTTAGTCTGCATGAAGTCAGAGGCTAAGAAATGTCTTTCTAAAGCAAAGTGGTCCATGACTAATATACTAAGCGGCCAAAGGGACAATGATCACTGAGATATTAGAGCAGAGAATATTACAGCCGTAGGTCATGTTATACTGTTGGGGGGCAACAGATGATACTGGACGGCGGCCAGTATAAAGACCCTGAGGCAGCTGTCAGGGTGCGATTCTTCTAACAACTTCTGAACTGTATAAGATGTAAGTGATGAAATATTCTAATAAAAATACTGAAAAACTAACTCCTAAACTTCATATTTTTGAGAGGAGTATGCTAAAATTGACAACATTTTGGGAAAAAATGAATTACTGCGACTGAACTACTGACCTAAAATGCAGCTATTGTGGTGATTTGATGAGCTTACATAACTTTCATTAACTTTCATTAACCTGTGACAGAATTATGTTAGAACCGTTAATCCCAGTGCAGCGCAAACTTTGTAATCAAGGGATAAAAAGTGCAGAGGAAGCGTTCAGCCTTAAAAGAAGATGAACATCAGGAATTATATAGAAATATGATTTCTAGGAGACAGGTTGAAAAGGAAATCATATAGTCTATCAATTATTCCCGAATTACAATAATGAGATAATGACACAAAGTTTTCTGACTGCAGATCTGTGTTTTAAAATCAAACTTAAGTTATGTCAAGAATTCATGCTTTCACTAAAATCTTTTCCATTTGTAAATAATTGATATACTGTTTCCCACAAATTAATGATTTTAAAACAATAAGTGAACATTTAGCTTTAGGTTTAGCTTTAGGTTTCAGTAAAAAAAAGAGAGAAAACAAGAAAAAAAAAATTAACTGAGAGTAGACTTTTTATTAATTTCAAATAAGACTTTGTCTTAGGGATATTGCCCCATTATGAAGTAAGTAATAACCCTAACCTCTTCTGATTTTAAGCCATTAGTGGAGAAATTAGTGGAGAAATTGCACAACTCAACCCTGATCTGATTAGCCCCAGTAACCCTCCTATGTAATTGACCTTAGTCTGCTACATCATGGTAGGGTGTATGTACAGACCCGGTCTCATTTCATGAAAATATATTTCCTGGTTAATTTGATGAGGAACATCCTGTTCTGATTAGACCTGCACACTGGGGATGGTTAAAAATAACCGCAGAATCAGTGACAAACGACCTCCTTCAATACACTCCAGCGCTCCACGCGTTCTCTCAATGGAAACACATGGATCTTGGGCAGATGAGGAGCTTCGATGAGTATTTCAATATAAGATCAAAAAGAGTCTTTGACTGGATTACAATTATAGAATTGGTCAATTGTTCTCCATGAGCACCATAGTAAATATCCCCTGCACTGCATATTACACATTTATTTGATCAGGTGGCCAAATTTAAACATCAAAAATATCAAAATCCTCAGATATAACAAACATGAACACTGAGACATGCCAATTTCTAATTTTCAGACAAATTTGTTGTGAATCAATTAATACATTAGCCATAACCATGAGTAATAAACTGGATTTGAAAAAGTAAAACTGAGTATAAATGAGCTTAGAGTGGGAAAATAAAAAAAAACTGTTAAGGAAAGAAGAGTTCATTGGACCATAATGCATAATTTTAAAAACAACTAAATTCAGCTGTTATACAAGATCTCAAGTCATAAGAAACACCCTTCCCTTCCAGGCTGGTGGTGCAGATTTATGGATGTTAATCCTCAGTGGACATCGGAGATTCTAGTGAGCTCCACTGGTTCTAGCAGTGTGTGTTTAATAAGTGTGTGTGCTGATTTCACTGAGTTATGACTCTAGGGAAAAAGTGGCGTGACGTTTCTGGCAAACGGTATCAATGTGGTGGCGAGGACGCTCTGGAATAAAAATAGATTTGAAATTCAGAATATCCTGAATTCGTTTTGGCATTATCAAAACATATTCATTGCTAAATTGTATTCTGTGCAATATCCATACGAAATGGAAAGCAACATGCACCGCCACCTGGGCCCCACTTAAGACAAAGCACTGTTCTAATCGCTTTTAGCAGTTCAAATACCCTATTGCCACGTAGGCATGGAGATATGGTGCGCTCTTTAGCAGCATCAAACTGGACTCTCTATAGCAACGCCTCCAAGCATATCATTAAAATCCCTCTTGATACCATAGCAACCAGTTTTTTCTTATTGGGGGAGGTCACTCGGAGCTTGTAGAGAAGGGCACCGGCGGCTGGGCCTCCCACGCTGGTGGGTGAAAGGTCACATCTCAACTTCTGCATCGAGCTTATACTCTCCTCCGACAAATTACTCATGAGAGCACATCTGTTTCTTCATTTGTGTTACTCACATTGTAGCCCATATTGCGCCGCCCTCGATAGCTCTCATCAGCATTCACACTAGTTATTTTTCCCTCGCAGTGTTTTCTCACCACCTTCACAAACATCTTTCGCACAAGACTCTCTACTGTCATATGGAGAAGATGGGGAAAGTTTTAATTCATCTGCTCCCTGCAGTTTCATGTTTCATCCATTTCATTCTGGGAGCACTATTCACAAATATCAGATTAGCAAATCCCTATGTCAATTAATTAAATCTAAAGTATTACAAATAGCCTGTGCATGCCAGGGTAACAAAACAGCATTTGATTACAGAGTGTAACACATTTATTTGAGTTGAAGGCTATAGCTTCATAATGAAGTTGCTGCAGTTTGCATGACGAGTTGTTTTTTTTTTTTTTTTATGTGGAGAGATTAATAGATGCAGTTCTGTGGCCTGGGCGACTAGCCAACTGAATGTTTTTTATTTTTTTATATCAAAACCATCTTATTTAAACACGGTATTACAGATGAACAAATATTGACTCAGGGCACCCTCTCTCTGTGTAATCCACTCAAATCAAATAAATTTAAATGTCTGCATGGCTACATTAAAATGAGGAGGGGTTCGCTGTAAAATGTCATGAATTGAGCCTTAAACACTTCGCTGTTGAGAGACAACTGTCAAGCTGGAGCAGGTGGCAGAAGACCCTTCAGAGGGTAGTCGCAGTTTGTGTGTGTAATTGTGTAAATCAGATTATGGCAACCAAAGTGTGCGAACACTCTGACATTACAGGGACTCACCTTGCATGTGCTGTGAAAGAAATGCTTTCTAGATCTCAAGTACCTAGAAAAATGTGTCAGGTTTTGTTTTTTTAAGTATTAAAAGCGTCACTGGAATTCCTGCGTTTCTACCGCTACCTGCAAAAAGTACTCTATAAACCAAAAACATGATCACAATCTTAATTGAAGTTTGTAGAAAATAATTATTTCTTATTTTTTGGTAACTGTGATCCTAACAGTGTGTGTGTGTTATTCCTCGTTCACACATACAGACTCACTCCAACTGGAGGTGCCACAGGATGCTATTCATTGTCAATTGAACCTTGAAATAACATCCTGGTGCCACCCACCATGACTCAGGACTCAAAATTTGGCCAGCGGCATGACCCTAGTGAGGTTGAGAGAGCTTTACAAAAATCTCCTCTGACGCACGGTAGCAACAACCTGGTGACAACCAATAAGGAACCGCAGTTGTTTTGTGTTCCAACTTAACTATATAAAACTTCATATGTAAAACTGTAAAACGACTTCATATGGAGTGGAGGAAAAGCTGATTCGCACGGTCAAAACATCTCCAGGGAGAGCCTGCCACTTTGAATATATATGTGTGCACAGGGACAGGTCATATTGATGATGTGTCAAAACTGACACACAAAACTGTGCAGATGGCTGATTCCCATGTTGGTCTTATAATGAGGAAAATCACAGAGGTATTGAGGATGAGACCATTTAAGCCTGATTACTTTATTGATCCTCAAGGACTGTAGCACTAGTATGAGTATTGCTAACATCAGTCATTAAATGTGTTTGTTTTCATCTTTTTATTCATTTCAGTATTATAGTTTCAACAGGAACAGTTGGTGTCACCAGTTGTCATTTTATATTAAATAATCATCTCACTGATACAAATATATTGTCCTGACACATACAGTAAATATTGGTTGAAGAATTAACAGAGATATTTTACAATAAGATTCAATCCATTGTACCACCACCACAAACTGCGGCCAACAAATTGACCACAGAGTTGATCCTCTAGTCTAAAAACTAGATAATTAAATATTGATCATAATAATTAACCTTTACAGTATTGCAGAGGTGTATAGAATTGTATGCAGGTTCCCTTGTTAATCAGTCCACCACCTGTATTTGTGGCACATATTCACCCATACCACTCAGTGGCTGATTTGTATTCAAACATTACTGACACACCCTCTAAACTACACAACTAAACAGTATACTGCCGGTGTCTCAGGTGTCCTGTGATGTACGTATCAACTCTGTTCCTGTCCACTAACTGCTACACCTAAATCCACACATTCATTCAGAGTGTGAGGTGCACTGTTACTCCTGACACTGCAGTTTAGGGAAAAGACATTCATTGTGAGGATTACAGCAAGGGGAGAGAGAGAGAGAGTGACACTGAGAGAGAGAGAGAGAGAGAGAGTGACAGTGAGAGAGAGATAGAGAAAGAGAGAGAGAGAGAGAAAGAGAGAGCATATAGTGGGTGATGGGAAAAGCCGATCTGTACTTACAGAGAAACCACTTTTATTAAGCAGCTTGGTGTGACCTCAACATCTAGATTATGTTGGAGATAGACAGCACCATGGACGCACTTGGTCATTAATCCACATAACATGAGATAAGAAACTAGTTGATGCGTCATGTGTAATAGATCAGAGTGTAATGGTTTGCATGTATTTATATATATAGACTGTATATATATGTGTATATATATTTTTTTTATGACAAAAAAAGAGAGAAAAAAACTGTTGATATACACACATCCTCTAGCCTCCCCAGCACTTAAAGTATATAAACAGCTATACAAGCAATTCATAACACCCAACAGTATATTACGCACCATGATTTTTGCATTAAAGCATATCTATATATCAACTGGGTTTCTGGCTCCTTGCGCTTAAGAGGAAATAAGACTTTTATTGGCAGGAAAACTTGCCTTCTTAGCAGTTAGAACTCCATTGAAATAATTAAAATCAATGTACTTAGCCTTTAATTTTTTGGGGGGCATTTTGGTATGGAGCGTAAAGACGGCATGTTGAGACTGGGTGGAGGAGGGAGCAGACTGATGTGGGGAAGAGAGAGCACAGTAGCCAGTAAAGCAGTCATGTAAACAATGTTAAACATGTCAGACTTATTAGGTGGTTGAAAGTTTCATTGTATAACAACAGTAATATTAGTATGGGCAATGTGAATGCACTTGCTTTATCAGCTTAAACCACAAGCTATAGTGGACAGAGAAATGCTTTATGGGTGTATAGAATAGGGCTTAATGACTCCTTTATGACTCTATGAAGCATTAGCATGTAATGTAGCTATAAATACTGTGGCCACCTGGGCAGAGGTGACACTCGAACCAGCTTTTCATTGCAAGAGGCTCATCCTTTTTTTTTTCTTTTTTTTTTTTGCACAGCCACAATAACATTAGGACTATATGAAACAAAAGTAGGCATTAAGAATAAAAAAAAATGAAATGCTTTTAAATGAATTCACGAACAAGAAAATCTACTCTGTCAACAAGCCTTAAACTACTGTAAAACTGACCTACAGTCTTCTGCTGTCTGATTTTGCTTTTTCCTTTTTTGTGTTCCAGGTTTGCATATCTTAAACGGAAGATTGATGTCAGGCTACACGCTGTGGACAGAACCTATGCTAATGAGGAACACGGGAGACCTCCCCTGGGTTTAGAAAGCAAATTGAATGAGAAGAGGCAACAGTAACTCCGAGCACAGCGGGTGCTGCCTGAATATCCTGGAAAGAGGCGTGCACACATGTGTGTGGGCAAACGGGTATAAACGTTTGCGACTTTTGTTGATGGCTAAGTAATGTGTGTTTAAGTGGCTGTCCACGTTGAGTACGTGTGTGTATAAACATGGACATATATGCTTCTTGAAGAAAGGATTTGGTGCGGTGCGGTCGCGGGGCAGTAGAAATATTAGACACAAATAAGGTCAAATCCACATTACCATGGTAACCCAGGAGAAGAGACCAGCTGGTCCATCTGTTCCTCAGCTAACTTTGAGTCGGTTCTCCCACACCTCTTCCCAGCTGCTGTTGTTATAGTCACACGGAATCTGTGTGTTCACTCAAGCAGCAACATCCTCTACTCGGTGTCACTGGAATCCAATTCTGAAGAGTGTGTTCATGAAATACAAAAACAGCAAAAGAAAACACCTAACACTGCATTACAAAATGGGACCAGTGTATTTTTTCATTGTTGCTGAAAGGAGGGTAGTCCGACTTGCTTTGGGAGAGCAGGGGGGTGTTGGTATTTGTGCCATGGGTCATAGGTCAGCAATCCTGTCTGTTTATCGGGGCTTTATTTTTTTCTGTTACAAGGACCAATATATGAAAGAAACACAGTACTCGATCTAATTAGTGATTAGGGTTTGAATATTATCAAAGAACATTTTTTTACAAGCCTACACTGTTGCTATTTTATCCTACCTTTCACAATTAGCCAAACATTAACCAAGACACTTAAAATGTTGTCTCTATATATTATTGCAAAAAAAAAAGTTTGTCTCCTGTTATTACCACATTTCAGTATTTCAAACACAATCTTTGGCTTAGCTATTCGGAGGAATAGCTAAGCTGCGCCAAATCACTCCTGGTGGTGCACCTCAGAATCATGTCGCCTAATTGGTTTAATTATGATGAACACTAACGCAACTAATCACATATTAGGTAACATATCAGATATAATTCTGATTTAGTTAGTTAATTATTTGGAATCCAGGGGTGAGGGGAAAATATTACAGTGCTGAAGCCATTTAGTTGGTGCCTGTGCCCCATATTCTGTGTCAGTGGTAATGAGTCAGCAGCTCTTGGTTCAGAGATAGATAGTGGCTGGTAAACAGGTAAACATAATCCATCATTTGTTTGTCATAAATCAGGTAATTGCCAGTTTCACTTATAATGTGTATTAATGGCGCACATTGTAAAAAAAGAAAAAAAAAAAGAATGTTCTATTTAGATACTAAATGTTTTAAATTTGAAAACACCATCTTGAATTTTTCATACTTTTCCCTGTTCTAGTTAAAAATCATAGATCCATGAGGACACTTCAGCTTATGGACGGGAGGAGCCGGGGATTGAACCAACAACCCTGTGATTCGTGGACAAGCTTTTATACCTCGTGAGCAACAGAAGCTCCTGATCTACAAACCAAACCTGTCAGATAAATGCAGTGGTAACAACATTTCCTTCTAAACTGTAGTGGGGTGGAAGCATAAAGTAGCATGATGTGAAAATACTGAAGTAACCCTAAGCCTCAAGTACAAATACCTTGAATTTGTACGAAAGTTAAATATGTAATGAGATCAGAAATTAATAAAATACATTTTTCAATGCTCAATAAATAACAGAGATTATCTGTTCAAAATGTATTTCTAGACATAAAGAGAAGTAGATGTTTTTACAGCACAGACGGTCACAGTAAGTGAAATAACCAAGTCAATAACCAATCCCATAACACAGGCAGTTTCAGCGACATCCACTCTATTCAGCCACAACAACTCCACTGTTTACTATTGGAAAGTGGCAGGGCAGGTGCAGTAACAACCCTCTGTTGTGGAATTAAATGATACATTGCTGGTTTCCCAAACCTGAGTTCAGGGTGTGCCTCTTGTGCATAAAGTGACAGTTTAAAAGGGCAGTTAAATAAAGGCCTTTTAATTTGTCTTTTTAATCAACAGCCTGGCCTTTTCTGCCCCACAGTGCCTTCACTCCTGCAGCGCAGCAAAGAGACCAGGGTCACAGTTGCATAACATGTCCGGCTGGAGTGTTCTCAGTCTATATGTCAAATGGATATTTTTCTGAGTAATTTCTCACCATGGCAGCCATGCCTGATTATCATGTGAGTGTGGGGGGTCCAGAGCTGAGAAGCTAATGAACTGCTTACATAAAGTCTTCTGCCAAGGTTGTCTCTCTCTCCGTCAGGATGTCTGGGAAAAAAAAAAAAAAAAGCACACTGCTCACTGGAGCGGGGCATTCACATCATGGATGGGCTTTGGAAGAGGGTGAATATGAGAGAGAGAGAGAGAGAGAGAGAGAGAGAGAGAGAGAGACAAGGAGCAAGGGAAAAAGTTGAGAAAATAACAGATGGCTAGCTATAGCTGGCTGGCTGGGTGGATTGGTGGGTGGATAGATGAGGGGATGAGAAGGGGATGGATGGATGGATTTATACATTCTTGGATATATGGTTGGATGGTCTTGGCTCAGAGATCTGGGATATGTGAAACCCAAAATGTCATGCACAGTGTGAGGGGAAAACATTTTTTTTTTTTTTTAATCACCACAATCATCCCACTCCTCCCCTACAAATACAATATGAGAGAATGAGATCAAGATGGCAGTCGATCTGAAATTCCTAACACAGAGGCATGAGCACACATCTTACTGAAGACCAAACGTCCATGTGAATGATGAGCCCTGACCAGACAGTTGTAGTTGTGTCACAGGGTCAAGGCATTGGTTGCTTTGGTTGAACGGTTTTCTCGTTTGCCTGGATGCTTTCAGCGCCTCTTGATTGCCTCACCCTGATAAAATGAACAAAAATGTCTAGAAAAAAAAAAACAACAACAAAAGAAAAAAAAAACTCAGATATAATCATCCGCGGTGTGACCGAAACAACAAATTGAAGGCCACTGATTCATGTAATCTTAAGGCCACTTCAGATCGGGTACAGAAGAGGCACAAAACAACGATTTATGCTCTCCAGTGTATTATGATCGCTATTGTGGCCCTCTTAAATGACTAGTGTGGTGATATTCTATTTCTTTGTTACGGTCACATCAGTGAGCCACATTGTTGCAGTGGCTGACATGTCCCCTCATTTCCATGAACAGGGACACTTTAGTTTATTTTGAGTCACTCCCACATACACCATCCTGCTGCCATAAATAGTCACAAGCAGATATTAATGCAACTGAAAACAGCACCTGACATTTACTGAAATCGACAGCATCTAGCTGTTTTAGGAACTTACCGAGCCTTTTGTGTAAACTATCCAGCTATTTGTCACCCTGCGTTTAAAGATTTATGTCTTGCAGTGGAAAGAATTATGCACAAAACAATGATGCATGTTTAATCAGGAGGATTAATCATCAAAATAGCCCCAGAACCAAGTCCTCCAACCCGAACGACCGTATATACCCTCTGATATGACCCATAGGAGCGTTCAAATAGCCCTCTTACATCAGCAGGCATACGGGCGTATCGTCATGGTTACAATAATGAACACACAGTCAAGGCTGTGGATTGGCCATGGTTAAAAAATACAAAACAATTATTGGTTTCAATTGGGAAATGAACAGTGGTCTTCTGTTTCAAAGTCAGGGGTTCTGTGAAACCCATCCATCCACCTCAACCTCCTCCTCCTTACTAATGTGGACTTATTGCTCTTTAAACAACGTCACCTGACGTCCCATCATAAGCTGCTACAGATCACTTGACAATACAAAGTTACTATTGGTAGTAATAAGCTGCAGTTACAGTCTTCCTGGAACACCCAATCATTGACTAATTATATACAGTGCATACACTTAAATGGATGGTACCATCTGTCTTGACAGCTGTGTATGTGGTTCCGTGGGCAGAGACACAAATAAAGTTTTCTTGAAGAATTTCATTAAAATAAATGTATGTTAAGTCACTATCCAAATGAGGTAACACAATGGTGATTCAGCCTATGGCCCACTGATTTTGCAAATTGAAGATTTCCCGCTGCTGCAGCTTCTCATTAAAAGCATTTAACAGGCGAAACACAAGCTGACTTTTATTATGAAGTAGTCACAGGAAATCCAAAGTGTTTGTCAGTGAGCTTAGCACTTACTGCTACTGTTCCTAATTACATCTGCAAAACAATGACAACGGTCACTTTTTTTGCAGCAGATCAGTTTGAAATACTGCAGGGAGTAACGGAAAAAGAAGGAGCAGCCACAGTGAGCTAGTGTTAGATGAAGAGCTGCCGGAGACAGGCTGCACACCTCAAACTTCTCAGCCGGGTAGCCAACTCCTCCTAATGTGTCCTGCTGTTTGCACACTGCCAAATCAGATCACGGTTTGGTCACCAAGTTGGAAGTACCGCTGCCTGGAGATGGACCCTGGAGCTGGTATAATGGTGCACCCCTGGCAAAGGTTAAGACTGTAAAGGGTTCCTGTGTGTGCACTTCTGCCAACAATAATGTTACACAGGAGTATCTATGATCACCTTTACACAACATGCGACAATATTTCATAAAAGCATTTGAACAATGCTCCATAAACACTACTGGAGATTGTCTTTCGACTGTCACCTATGGCAAAAAAAATGAAAATGTGCTTCTGACTAGCGGTGGCTCTAAGGACCATGCAGACTTCACTTAATTTAAGTTTATACACAAAATATACTGCGGTGTGTGTCAATGAGTTAAGCTCAGTCAATAATATCACGGATTCCTGAGTATTTGCTGCAGGCTACGCAGTCGATCTTATGTAAAAGCTGTGTGTTTCCCACTGGTGGGTGGTTTTGCATGACCAAACTGAAAGCAAACCTAAATAATCCCTGTTGAGCTTACAGTATGAGTAAGATTGATTTTTTTTTTACCCACATTAATTAAACGGCTTTTATTCCTGGCAATATATTGCCTGTGTCATAATCTTTTCCTACTGTGTAACAGGCTATGGCATAATGTGGCTTGATGTGCTGGCAAGAACAGAACATTTTTGTGATAAGTGTTTTACAATACACATTTTTTCATGTGTTCATTTATGAATCATCCCCCGTGGTTACTAAGAAAAAAAAAAAAAAGATTGAGTAAAGATTTTATGTAATGATGAGCACATAAAGCAATGCTCCCCTTAATACACTTAGTAATCATCTTAATTAAAATTTGCTGCCCTACTAATATTACATGGAAACAAAATCAGTAAATAATCTAACTACCCCAAATGAGACTCTGGAGTGCACACTAGGGGGCATGTCGGATTGAAGAAAAAGAACAGCAGGGGGAGGGAAGGGAAGGGGAATGAGGGAGATGTATATGTCCATTAGAGGAAGCAAGAGGGAAGCTGGCAGTGGCATGAAAAAGGTAGGGAAGAGGAACAATGGGAGGGTGATGTGGAATGATGAAGAATGATATTTCGATGATGAACATATGGGCAAATGCTTAGGTGAAAATGGACCAAAGGGAACAAAGGGAGGAAAAAAAGGAGGGCAGATGAGGAGAACAGAGTCAAGGACAAGGAAGTAAGTGACAGATGTGGGAGAAGGGGAAGTGAAGGCAAAATCTAGCCTGTAAAAGGATCAAGGCAGGAGCATAGGTAAGGACTTGAGGAGGATGAGGAGGAGAGGAGGCATTATGGGGAAAATGGTTGTAAGAGTGTAAGAGACCAAAACCAAAATGGAAAAAGGAAACTGAAAAAAATCTGTAGTTTTGTGTGTGTGTGTCTGTGTGTGTGTGTGTGTGTGTGTGTATGTGTGTGTGTGTGTGTGTGTGTGTGTGTTGGGGGCGGGGCGGGGGGGTTATAAAAAATAAAAAAATCAAACTCCTGTGAAATGAAAAGGAAAAAAAAGAAGAAAGTAACTGAAAAATGGTGCAAAGAAGAAATGCCGGGTGAAGAATAGGAAACAAATAATGGAGTGAGAGTCATTCAGTAAGGCAGAGGGCTGAGCAAAGAGTGAACTGGAAAAAGATAAATTAGCACAGGGGATGACAGAAGGAAGCAGGCGGATGAGAGACATATACCAGTACAGGTAGACTCAGGATAAGAGATGAGGGTTGGGGGGTGGGGAGGGGTTGTAATGGACACTGTTGGAGGAAGATAAGGGGTTGGCTGGATGGACAGATTAATGTCCAAGGGTGAATAAATGGATGGATGGATGGATGGATGGATGGATGGATGGAATAAATGAAAAAAGAGGTGGGAGGAGAAGGGAGGCATGTGAACACGGTCAGTGCTGGACAGATGAGTGAGAGTGGAGTAGGAAGCAAGCATTAAATAATAATGGACACTGATTATGGTAAAGATGCATGACAAAAAAAAAAAAAAAAAAACCTATAGAGATGTACTGCATTGATTGGCAAACGAAAATAACAATGAGGCTGTACCTCATGAAGTCCAACCCTAGTCTACTCCCTGTCTTCCCGGTACGGACAGCCTGCTCGTCAGAGATTGCTCTCACACAGAAATACACATCAGGACTTGTGCCGCTGTATTCCACATTTACCAATTTACAGCCTGGTCCAATATGCTGACGGCGCTCAAGCAAATACCTGCTCCAAGGAGAACCTTCAGGCCAGTGTTGAGTTGACATATTTCACATCAGCAGATATTCTAGGCCCGACACTCAACCCAAACAAAGGAAAGCATTCCTCTTCTTAAAGCCTTCAGAAGCACAGATGTCATCCCACAAAACCTCAGCCAACAATAGATCCCCTGAAAATGATTACTTCCAGGCAATTTCACATAGAGAGACCACCTGCAAACATAAAGGTCACAGGTTTTATGTATTCAGCATAAAATGGAGTTCTAGTTAAAAAAAAATTTTTTTCAGGGATGTACTTCACGGCCAAGGAGCTCAGAAGTACTGTGGGTTAACATAAAGATATAACGTGTAAGGATTTGTTTCAGTCTTTCACAAAAGCCCCTAGGAGCAGCGCTGGCCTGAGGGGTGATTTTAGCATAGTGGCCACAGTCAGAACCCCATGTCATGTGATGTTCATAGGTCCAAAAAGAAAACAGGCAGCTGTAAACCTACTGTGTATACGATTTGCAAATTACTTTCTTGCCATTCGTGTGCACAGAGAATGAGCAGGAAGTCGATTAGCTTGACTAAGGAAATACTAATGCACATGCTTTATGGGCCTGCTGAGCAATGCTCATTAGAATGTATAGGCTGGCATATTTGGAACAGTATCCAGTTCTCTTAATACATCTATGGCAGCTCACAATGCAGCAGTTCTCTGACTTAGTTCATCCTGCGTGGTTTGGGTAATGTCATGACAACGCTGCAGCAACAGCAACAGCAACAGCAACAGCAACCAGACTCTCTGGTGCCATGAATCTCTCCTCATTTGATTCACATGCATTAGTTTCAGGTAATTTTTATTTTTCTCCATGTTTATATGTCATGGCTTTATATCGGCGTTATAAGTGTAGCTGTGTGGTGTGAGTCAAGCATTGTGGCAATATACTGCTGTGTATTGGTTCCTCTTTAAAATATGTCCGGAGCAGCAGTCACGACACAAGATTCAGGCCCAAAATTTTTGACATTGGCAGCAAAGATTTAATACCCTTTTCCAAGATCTTATTGGAGTTCTTTCACCTCTGCAGTTTGATTTAAGTCCTGTAATTCTAGCTGTGAGTGGGTCCTTCATTTCATTTGTGCACTGGATTTTGGGACAATATCTTACATCAACAGCACAGTCAGGACTAAAGTGTTTAATAGCAATTCTACTGACTTTTTTGAGCATACTTAATGTTGTCACCCATTGGTGTGGACACATTACATACTCAGCACCTGTTTTGAATTACTGCATAATATGGAATTGGGACACAGGTCATGTCACGGAAACTTTAATTATTTGGCTCCGCTTCTTGAGAATTAACCTCCAGAGCAGCTCTGTCTCCAGGAAGTGTTGGTATAGCTAAAACTCCATTCAGCCG